>NC_036870.1:30753715-30784994 GCF_002910315.2 Salvelinus sp. IW2-2015
GGGTGACTGGATCCCAGGGTGACTGGATCCCAGGGTGAGTGGATCCCAGGGTGACTGGGTCCCTGGGTAAGTGGATCCCAGGGTGACTGGATCCCAGGGTGAGTGGATCCCAGGGTGACTGGATCCCAGGGTGAGTGGATCCCAGGGTGACTGGGTCCCAGGGTGAGTGGATCTCAGGGTGAGTGGTTCCCAGGGTGACTGGGTCCCAGGGTGACTGGATCCCAGGGTGACTGGATCCCAGGGTGACTGGGTCCCTGGGTGACTGGATCCCAGGGTGACTGGATCCCAGGGTGACTGGATGTATGGATACAACACCTATTGTGTATTCTAAACACGTGAGTCATTTAGCAGAAACTCTTATCCAGAGAGACTTACACACTAACACAAGTACATATATATACACATATCTTAACACACACACACGAGCACAAACACACCCACAGACACACACACACCCACACCCACACACACTGGTATAATGTTCTTCCGCTCCATCACATATAACCACAGTTCGGCCCAATCACCCATCCTCCCTGCCAGACCACCACCATGGCCATAATCCCAGCCGTCAGCCTGACTAACAAACTAACAAACAGCCCAAATGGGAGATCCATTCCCATCAGCGCACACCCAGGACTGATGTTAATCAAGCACATCATTTTCCTGAAAGGACAATGCTCTGGGGTCTCAGACTGCAGGAAGCTGACATCTATGAACCATCTACAGTTTTATTTATGTGTTTATCAAACCCAACTCCCTCTGCCCTCCCTCCGTCCGTCCGTCCGTCCGTCCGTCCGTCTGTCTGTGTGTGTGTGTGTGTATTGTGTGCTCCCTATCTCCAGTCTCTTCGCAGCAGCACCTCCAACTCCTCCACAGTGCCACAGTGCCACCTGGTGGTTCAGGAGAAGAAATGCGGTGCTGCAGGCAGTGCGTTGGAGGATCTGATGCAGGGCAGATGGCAGATGTGACTGACTGACTCTTATACCATTTGAAGCTTGGCCATTCATGTCACAATTGTCTGTCTGTGTCATCTCTTTGTCTGCTCAGCTAGGACGTCAGCAGAATGCAAACCTGGGGAATATCTGAACTTTTAGCCAAAGGAGAGCTTCATCGAGTGGAAAGAGGCTGTGTGTGTGTGTGTGTGTGTGTGTGTGTGTGTGTGTGTGTGCTGTGTGTGTGTGGTGTGTGTGTGTGTGTGTGTGTGTGTGGTGTGGTGTGTGTGGTGTGTGTGGTGTGTGTGTGTGTGTGTTGTGTGGTGTGTAGTTGGTGTGGTGTGTGTGTGTGTGTGTGCGTGCGTGCGTGCGTGCGTGCGTGCGTGTTTCTATCTACATGTCTGTATGTTGGTTTGCATGATGTGTGAATCCCAGTGCATGTTACTGTACAGCCACCCTACAACTATTATTATTATCATTATTATTATTATTATGATTATATCACTCAAAGCAACCCTCATTTATTACAGCCAGTCTCTGCTGCCTTTGTAAAAGGCACAACAAGCCTATTACAAAAAAGGAGCAAATATAGTTCTCACCAGTTTAGCAGCATCAGTGGTAATGCATGATATTTTTCATCAGGGCCTTGCTGGCTGGCTGGTGGCGTCTGGGGCTTAAAAGCGTTCTGTAATTACTACTGCCGATAAATCCTGCTAATGAAAAAGACAGAGAGACGAAGCTCAGGGGAGAGCTAGCTAGCACAATATAACACAGAGCAGAACAGCATCTATCTGGCTTGGTGGAAGAGAGGGAGGGAGGGATGAAGAGAGGGATGGAGGGGGACGGAGAGAGAGAGGGTGGAAGAGCACAGAAAGAGAGAGCAGAAAGAAAGAGAGAGGAAGAGAGGAAGAGCTAGAGAGACTGATAGATAGAGGTGGGTAATTATGCATTTAAGATGTCTGTGTACTGTGAGCCTAGAGTTCCACTGTGTACCGAGGCACTGATGTGGGTCAAAATTTCTACTAATTAGTGGTGCTCCTGTTATTTGCTCAAGTGATACATCATCAGTATGGCAACATCAGACAGCCAACATAGCAACACACGAAAGCACAGTTTCTCTCTCTGCCTCTCTACCTCAGTCATCCCCAGCTAGCACATAACGTTCTGAGAACCTTATGTTTCCTAGAGCTTGCTGAGATCGTAGTTGTCCTATGGTTATTTAGCATAAAACCTTCCTACAATTTTCTGGGAATGGTGCAGGCTAGTTGCTTGGCTTTGGAACATTCTCAGCACATTTAAGTAACTTGACAAAAAAAACGCTATTTACTTTGGTATTTATTACTTTAAAGATCAAACATGGTTCCATTTAATTTAAATGTTGGTAATCTTGTAGGACCGTTCCACAACTGGTTTGACATTGGGAATGTTCTCAAATAGTTCAGAGAATGTTATAAAAACAACGTTCTTCTGTGGTAATTTCAGTACTTCAGCACAACGTTTCCTCGTGGTTCTATTTAAAAGCATGCTCTCGCATTGTTCCGAGAACGTTAATAGACAACATAGTAGGGCAGCCCCCCGAAGTGACTCTTCTCATCAACACTCTACGCAAAAAAGTTTTTAATGTCTTCTGAGGAATTCAGCCTTCTCTGTGTTGATCTCACCAACCCCCATTGTCACACTACTGAGAAGCAGAGGTTTTGTTGTGATTACATCATATAAGTCTCATATCTGGATTGGAGGTTAACTTTATAGTAATACTATTGGTCAGCAATTCAGATTTTGAATGCAAACAACTCAGATGTCATGAAGAGTCTCAGACACACTGTATTTGTATCTTATGTGTCTGACCTGCTGTGCTGAGATACCTACACCCTTTCTCTTCCTGACCTGCTGTGCTGAGATACCTGCTCGGACGAGAGCGAGGTAGCCAGGCTTGTGCTTCAGTATCGAGACATAGGGGCTGGTGAGTTTGCTGCGTACATGAGGATTATCCTAATCACCTTTCTCTTCCCTTGACTACCTGTGGCCTGAAATCTTACACCCTTCTGCTTGCACGTATGTCGAGAGAGAACTTGCGTAAGGTCCATTGTTTGTTCCTACGCGGCGTCCTAGGTGGAAGATGAATTGTAGTAGGATAGTGCGTTAATCATGCAAGCTAGACAGTAGGAAAAACCTGGCCTCGGCCTTCTCTATGCCGTTGAAAGAGAGGGTGTGGTTGTATTTGCTTGTCAGGAAAGGCATAGGTTAGTCCGAAGATGGTACCACCAGCTGGGGTTTCTTGTTTATTTCTTGGTTCTTCAGCACGTATATCGTGAGTGAGTCAGTGTTAGGTAGGAAAGGGTGTAGGGTTATCTTATGTTTATTTTTTTATTTTCCCTTCTTCCTGACTGCTGTGGTGAGATTACCTACACCTTTCTCTTCTGTCCTGCTTGTGGCTGAGATACTACACCCTTTCTCTTCCTGAGCTGTGTCTGAGTTACGTAACACTTTTCTCTTCTCTGGACTGCTTGGTGCTGAGATTCCTCACTTTGCTCTATGCCGTTGACTGCTGTGCTGAGATACTACACCTCTGTTCTCTTCCTGTCCTGTGTGCTTGAGACTGTCCGTCGTGTCTAACCTGTGTGCTGAGGATACCTACACCTTTCATCTTGCCTGACTGCTGTGCTAGTAGATCCTCTAACCTTTCTCCTTCCTGACCTGCTGTGCTGAGATACTACACCTTTTCTTTCATGACTGCTGTGCTGAGATACTATGCACCTTCTCTTCCTGATCTGTGCCTGTGCTGAGGTACCTACTACCTTTCTCTCTCTTCGTCCATGAGCTATGGGCCATGGCACAATGGTTTCTTGTCTATGCTCTTTCTTGCTCTGATCTTGGCCTGAGATAATGCTTTGTTAATGTCAGCTTTGCTTTGTTACCTTAGCTTTATGCTTGTGTGTGAATCCATTCATTCTACAAAGGGAATTAAATTGATTTAGAATTCCATTCTCAAGACATTTCTTCATTGCCTATTACCGTAACTCAAACATAGTTGTTCTATTATTGTAATATAGTGTTTATTACTGTAATCAAACTATAGTGTTCTATTACCGTAACTCAAACATAGTGTTCTATTACTTATACTCATATAGTGGTTCTATTACTGTAACTATAAGTGTTCTATTACCTGTAACTCAACTTAGTTTGTTCTGTTACTGTAACTCAGCATAGTGGTTTTATGTTATGTAGACTATAGGTGTTCTATTTACTATAACTCAGCCTAGTGTTCTATTACCGTATCAACTATAGTGTTCTGTTACTGTAACTCAGCCATAGTCTTCTATACTGTAACTCGCCATAGTCTTCTGATTACTGTAATCAGCCATGTGTTCTATTACTGTATCACTATAGTGTTCTATTCTGTAACCAACTATAGTGTTTATTATTGTAACTATAGTGTTCTATTCTGTAACTGAACTATAGTGTTTTTACTGTAATATGTGTGTTCTATTACTGTAACTCAACTATAGTGTTCTATTACTGTAACTGAACTATAGTGTTCTATTATGTAACTACACTATAGTGTTCTTTACTGTACTATAGTGTTCTATTACTTGTAACTCAACTTAATAGTGTTCTATTACTGTAACTCAACTATAGTGTTTCTATTACTTGTAACTCACTATAGTGTTCTATTATCTGTAGCTCAACTATAGTGTTTCTATTACTGTAACTATAGTTGTTCTATTACTGTACTCACCCATAGTGGTTTCTATTACTGTAACTATAGTGTTCTATTACTGTAACTATAGTGTTCTATTACTGTAACTATAGTGTTCTATTACTGTAACTATAGTGTTATATTACTGTAACTCAACTATAGTGTTATATTACTGTAACTCAGCCATAGTGTAAAATTAACAGCTTTGTATGAGTTAAAAAACATGACATGCTGGCTCCATGCTGGTGGCGCAGTGGACTAATTCCATGGATAAAAAACAGAAGATCATAGGTTCAAATCACACTGATGCTATAATAAATAAATGTATTTGTATGATTAATGCCTTAGAAAATGTATTTCTATGTGTCATATCTGTGTTTGGAGATTAACCTCTATGGGATCGGTGTTCCCCTGTGATTAGCATGAGGTTGTAAGTAACAATAACATTTCCCAGCATGTAGACATATCTGATATGGGTAGAATATAACTGCACCGTCCAATTTACTTTAGCTATGTTAAGAATACCATGTTATTGTTTGAGGAGAGTGCACAATTATGAACTTGAAAATGTATTAAAAAAACAATTAGGCACATTTGGGCAGCCTTGATACAACACTTTGAACAGATATCCAATGGTTCATTGGATCAGTCTAAAACTTTGCACATACACTGCTGCCATCTAGTGGCCAAAATCTAAATTGTGCCTGGGCTGGAATAATACATTATGGCCTTTCTCTTGCATTTCAAAGATGATTGTACAAAAACAATACAAAAACACGTATGTTTTTTTCTTAATATTATCTTTTACCAGATCTAATGTGTTATATTCTCCTACATTCATTTCACATTTCCACAAACTTCAAAGTTTTTCCTTTCAAATGGTATCAAGAATATGCATATACTTGCTTCAGGTCCTGAGCTACAGGCAGTTAGATTTGTGTATGTCATTTTAGGATAGAATTGGAAAAAAAGGCTCAGATCCTTAAGAGGTTTTAAGCTAGCTGTGTTATTAAATAACCTGTAGTTTGCGTTCTCAGAACATGATTAAAACCTCCCAGGAAAACGTTCAGGGAACCATAGTAAAACATTCTCAGAAACTCCCTCCAACATAAAAATGTACGTTCTCAGAACCGGTGAAATGTTCACTTCCATTCTCAGAACGTCAGTAGCTGTGCATGGGTAAATCACTGGGGAAGCCATGTAAAAGCCATATTACAAACCTATGTGTTGTGATAATTGTGTTGTTGCTCTAAAACCTGTTAGTTCATATGCCTTGACAGCGTGATATATAGGCCTAAGGCCGAGACAATAAGAAGACACGGTGACAGAATAAAGTCAACCACACATTTGTTTCATTACAAATCCGGAGATCAACAAATGTCTGGTGAAACCCACAAAACATATTGCATGTAACAAACAGTTACATGACCGACAGCAGGGTCAAGCAAGGTCATGTTTCCGACATTTTCGGACTATTAAACAACTATTGATTCAGAACCACAGAGTTATCGCAGGTCGCAAAGAAAACAGGAGCTGCCTCCACTATTCCAGCACCATTTCAACTTCAACATTTCAACATCATGATGGCGCCAACAGAGATGGTCGCCTCGCTTTGAGTTCTTAGGAAAGTATGCAGTATTTTGTTTTTTTATGTATTCTTTCTTACATTGTTACCCCAGGAAATCTTAAGTCTTATTACATACAGCCAGGAAGAGCTATTGGATATAAGAGCAGTGTCAACTTACCAACATTACGACCAGGAAAATGACTTTGCCGAATCGGATCCTCTGTTCGGAACCACCACCCAGCACAATTGATCTAATTCCATCAGTCGACCCAAAACAACGGTGCCACAGAAGGGGCAGACGAAGCGGCCACCTGGTCAGGCTCCGTAGACGTGCACATCGCCCACCGCTCCCGAGTATACTACTAGCCAATGTCCAGTCTCTTGACAACTAGGTAGACAAAATTCGAAGGGTTGCCTTCCATAGAGACATCAGAGATTGTAACATTCTTTGTTTCACGGAAACATGGCTCTCTCGGGATATGTTGTCGGAATTGGTTCAGCCACCGGGCTTCTCCATGCATCGTGCCGACAGCGATAAACACCTCTCTGGGAAGAGGAAGGGCAGAGGTGTATGCTTCATGATTAACAACTCATGGTGTAATCATAACAACATACAGGAACTCAAGTCCTTCTGCTCCCCCGACCTAGAAATTCCTTACAATCAAATGTCGGACATTTTACCTACCAAGAGAATTCTCGTCAGTTGTAGCTGGGGATTTTAACAAAGCAAATTTGAGAACAAGGCTACCTAAATTCTATCAGCATAGTGATTGCTCTACGCTACGCGCATGGGCAGTACCCTCGACCACTGCTATTCTAACTTCTACAATGCATACAAAGCCCTCCCCTGCCCTCCCTTCAGCAAATCCGACCACGACGCTATCTTGCTCCTACCATCTTATAGGCAGAAACTCAAACAGGATGTACCAGTGCGAGAACCATTCAACTCTGGTCTGACCAATTGGAAGCCACGCTTCAAGATTGTATTGATCACGCAGACTGGAATACGTTCCGGTCAGCCTCAGAAAACAACATTATTTTTTTTTATTTTTTATTTTTTTTTCACCTTTTATTTAACCAGGTTAGCTAGCCAAGATAAAGCAAAGCAGTGCGACACAAACAACAACACAGAGTTACACATGGAATAAACAAACGTACAGTCAATAACACAATAGAAAAGTCTATATACAGTGTGTGCAAATGAGGTAGGATAAGGGAGGTAAGGCAATAAATAAGAATGTAGTGGCAAAATAATTACAATTTAGCAAATAAACACTGGAGTGATAGATGTGCAGAAGATGAAAGTGCAAGTAGAGCAAAATAAAAAAAGTAAAAATAATAATAATAAATAAATATCAATATGGGGATAAGGTAGTTGGATGGGCTATTTAAAAAGAAGTGTATTGGAGATGTTGTACCCACTGTGACTGTTAAAACCTACCCTAACCAGAAACTGTGGATGGATGGCAGCATTCACGCCAAACTGAGAGAGCGATCCAGCGCATTTAACCATGGAAAGAGGACTGGGAATATGACTGAATATAAACAGTGTAGTTATTCCCTCCACAAGGCAATCAAACAAGCAAAATGCCGGTACAGGGACAAAGTGGAGTCGCAATTCAATGGCTCAGACACGAGACATATGTGGCAGGGTCTACAGGAAATCACGGACTACAAAAAGAAAACCAGCCACGTCACGGACACCGATGTCACGCTTCCAGACAAACTAAACACCTTCTTTGCCCGCTTTGGGGACAACTGTCGTGGCCCGCTAACAAGGACTGCCCCKCCCTCCTCCTTCTCCATGGCTGACGTAAGTAAAACATTTAAATGTGTTAACCCTCGCAGGGCTGCTGGCCCAGACGGCATCCCTAGCTGTGTCCTCAGAGCATGCACAGACCAGCTGACTGGTGTATTTACGGACATATTTAATCGCTCCCTATCCCAGTATGTTGTCCCCACATGCTTCAAGATGGCTACCATTGTTCCTGTACCCAAGAAGGCAAAAATAACTAAACTAAATGACTACCACCCCGTAGCACTCACTTCTGTCATCATGAAGTGCTTTGAGAGACTAGTCATGGATCATATAACCTCCACATTACCGGCCACCCTAAACCCACTTCAGTTTGCACACCGCCCCAACAGGTCCACAGACGACACAATTTCCATCACACTGCACAATCTCATCTGGACAAAAGGATTACCTATGTAAGAATGCTGTTCATTGACTACAGCTCAGCATTCAACACCATAGTACCCTCCAAGCTCATCATCAAGCTGGAGGCCCTGGGTCTCAACCCCGCCCTGTGCAATTGGGTCCTGGACTTTCTGACAGCCGCCCCCAGGTGGTGAAGGTAGGAAACAACATCTCCACTTCCCTGACCCTCAACACCGGGGCCCCACAAGGGTGCGTGCTCAGCCCCCTCCTGTACTCCCTGTTCACCCACGACTGCGTGGCCATGCACGCCTCCAACTCAATCATCAAGTTTGCAGACAACACAACCATAGTGGGCTTGATTACCAACAATGACGAGACAGCCTACAGGGAGGAGGTGAGGGCACTCGGAGTGTTGTGTCAGAAAGATAACCTCTCACTCAACGTCAACAAAACAAAGGAGATGATCGTGGACTTCAGGAAACAGCAGAGGGAGCACCCCCCTATCCACATCAAAGAGACAGCAGTGGAGAAGGTGGAAAGTTTTAAGTTCCTCGGCGTACACATCACAGACAAACTGAAATGGTCCACCCACACAGACAGCGTGGTGAAGAAGGAACAACAGAGCCTCTTCAACCTCAGGAGACTGAAGAAATTTGACTTGTCACCCAAAACCCTGACAAACTTTTACAGATACACAATCGAGAGCATCCTGTCGGGCTGTATCACCGCCTGGTACGGCAACTGCACCACCCTCAACTGTAAGGCTCTCCAGAGGGTGGTGCGGTCTGCACAACGCATCACTGGGGGCAAACTACCTGCCCTCCATGACACCTACAGCGCCCGATGTCACAGGAAGGCCAAAAAGATAATCAATGACATCAACCACCCGTGTCACTGCCTGTTCACACCGCTACCATCCAGAAGGCGAGGTCAGTACAGGTGCATCAAAGCTGGGACCGAGAGACTGAAAAACAGCTTCTATCTCAAGGCCATCAGACTGCTAAACAGCAATCACTAACTCAGAGAGGCTGCTGCTTACATTGAGACACAATCACTGGCCACTTCAATAAATGGATCACTAGTCACTTTAAACAATGTCACTTTAAATAATGGCACTTTTAATAAGGTTTACATATCTTACATTACTCATATCACATGAATAAACTGTATTTATACCATCTATTGCACCTTGCCTATGCCGCTCGGCCATTGCTCATCCATATACTTATATGTACATGTTCTCATTCACCCCTTCAGATGTGTGTGTATTAGGTAGTTGTTGGGGATTGTTAGATTACTTGTTAGATATTACTGCACTGTCGGAACTAGAAGCACAAGCATTTCTCTACGCTCGCATTAACATCTGCTAACCATGTGTATGTGACAAATACAATTTTATTTTATTTTATTTGATAATCAAATCACCTATGTTTAGTCTAAAAGTGACAACCAGAAGATACCAGAAATGATTTTGTCCAATCAATTTAAGCTACAGTAAGTATGATGTGGCTGTCCATGGTATTGATTTCTGTGTGTGTGTGGTGTGTGTGTAGTGTGTGTCTGGAAAAAACAGGTTGACTCACCCTACTTGTAGAGAAACGCCAATGCCATCCATCTCTCTTTCATGTTACTTAAAAGGGTTATCACTCTGTCATACAGTACACGCTTTTAGTTTTTGTTGTCCTAGGCTACCTGGCTAAAATGCTTGCTCACTAGCCTAACTTCTATTCATGGGCAACAATGCGCTAGGCCAGCTAGTTAACATTAGCCTACTACATCTAGCTACATGTTGAACTTCCATCCTCTCAGGCCAGGGGAACAATGTATTCATTTATGGTTGGATCAGAATCACCATTATAATCATTGGCCAGTATGGAGAATTAGGTAAAACAACAAGGTCAAAACCATATCTCCATCCATTGCTAATTTAGAAATGGCAGATTTTAGCTAGCTAGCCACCGGAGGACAACGACACAACGAGATGCAACAACAATTTTTTTCTTCAATGACGTTTGGCGTCTGATGTGATTGGTCTGAAGCCAAATCCAAACTGGCTTCCCTTTTTTGGACCATTCACAGTTGAGCTCACTCAACACTGATTGGCAAATTTGTATACCTTTTTATCAAGGGAGGCCTAATGCTCGCTGGCTTCCCTTGCATTCAACCCTGTGGGTGGCAACAATGTCATACTCTTTTTCACCAGACAGCATCAGATAGATGGGCTACACATACAGAGACAGAGGGGCGCTGTTTCGCTTGCTTGGATGCTTTCTCCGGTGAGATAGTCAGCCTCTTGCGAATTTAAGGACATTTATGAAACACAGAGAGACTAAAATATCCATATTTTTTTGTGGAATTTGTTTGGGGGGAAGCCTGGCTTCCCTTGGCATCCTGGAGAATGTTGAAAAAACGTTCCGTTTTACCGGTCAGGTAACTTATGGCTTCATTCCCAGAACCAATAGGAACCCAAAAACTTTTCTTTCCAACAACTTCCAAGGAACCAAATATGCTATCTGGGTATTCACACACACAAACACACACACACCAGCATAAGCCCTGCTCAGCCACTCTGTTTGATTCCCTGCTGCTACATGCTGGGAAGATGGAGGACCTGAAGCCGGTGCCAGAGTGACAGCCAAATCCAGCATCGTGTTAAACCAGCCCGTCGCAACTCAAACCTGCAACAGGGCTTGTAGACACAGCCGTCAAATTTCAGCAGCTCGCTAGCAAAAAATAAGAGACGAGAAGTTGGAGATTTTACAGCTATCACATCCTCTAAAATGTGAGTGCCTGGCATTTGATAGGACCAAGTATCTTTGAGGAGAGAGGAGATAGGAGAGAAAGGACAGAGAAGAGAGAAAAGAGGAGAGAGGCAGACAGAGAAAAGAAGGAGAGACAGACAGACAGAGAGAAAGAAAGGAGAGCAGGACAGACAGAGACGAGACGAGAGGAGGGAGAGAGAGAGAGAGAGGAGAGAGAGAGAGAGAGAGAGAGAGAAGAGGAGAAGAGAGAGAGAGAGAGAAGACAGAAGACAGACAGACAGACAGACAGACAGACAGACAGACAGACAGACAGACAGAGACGAGGCAGACAGAGAAAGAAGAGAGAGCAGACAGACACGAGACGAGACGAGAGGAGAGGAGAGGAGAGGAGAGGAGAGGAGAGGAGAGGAGAGGAGAGGAGAGGAGAGAGAGAGAGAGAGAGAGAGAGAGAGAGAGAGAGAGACAGAGCAGACAGACAGACAGACAGACAGACAGACAGACAGACAGACAGACAGACAGACAGACAGACAGACAGACAGACAGACAGACAGACAGACAGACAGACAGACAGACAAGACAGACAGACAGACAGACAGACAGGCAGTTAAACAGACAGAGGAATGACAGGTGAGAGGAGAAAGAGGAGATTAAGGCAGACAGCTGGAGGCAGCCCCATCCTAGCATCCTCCTCCAGAGTAGAGCAGAGCTCCCAGCCCAGAGCCCATCTAASAGAGCATCATTAGACACAGCAGGCCAGTAAACAGCCAGCATCAACCAGGATTAGGATTATGAGAGGCCAACACACAAAACTGAACACACAGAGGTCGGTCGGAAAAGACCAGGCCGAACACAGCCCTTACCGAAAAAACACATGTCAAATTTGAAACCATATTTTCACATGCATTCAATTTAGAGTTCACATGTTAACACCATCTTTTCACATGTGAGGAGAATATCATGTTTGTACCTCACATGTGAATTGCAGTTTCACATGTGATAATCTAACTTGCAGGTTCACAAGTAATAAAACTCCACATGTGAAACTTGGAATTGCAGATTCATATGCGGGGTTGAAATAATGTTATTCTGCTCACATGTGAAAAGATGTTGCAGTAGTAGTAATGTTTCCACTGGTCAAATTAGGGTGACCACATCTAGAAAGCCCAAATGCGGGACAAGGGAATGACTTTGCGGTACATTTGTGGAACAGTACACAGAATCCATTTTTTGGGGGGCAAGTTAATGGATCATGTTCAAATGACGACATAGTTCTGCTGTACGAAGGGCACTGCCTGTTAAAGGGGCAATCTTTAGTTGGTACATGCCTTTTTTGGACTTGTAAATATAATAATATGTACCCATTGATTCTTGAAGAATATAACTTCCCACATTAAAAAAATAGTATAGTAAACTATGGTATAAATACTATAATATTCACTGTTGTGTTTTTTGGGGACTTTACTGTAGGATTCACTATAGTGTTTTATTATCATTGACAAAGAAGTGGAGGCTTTCTCCTTCAGGAAACCTACTGGAGAAATGTTCCATAACCTATAGGTAGGCAGGACTGGAATCTGAACAGATAGTTCACAATATATGGTCTATATGTGGCATGTAGGTTTCTCCTTCAGGAAACCTACTGGAGAAATGTTCCATAACCTATAGGTAGGCAGGACTGGGATCTNACAATATATGGTCTATATGTGGCATGTAGGTTTCTCCTTCAGGAAACCTACTGGAGAAATGTTCCATAACCTATAGGTAGGCAGGACTGGGATCTGAACAGATAGTTCACAATATATGGTCTATATGTGGCATGTAGGTTTCTCACTTGTGTTGCATAAATTGTATTATGGGGGAGGGGAATGGGTAGGGTACAGTGCATTCTGAAAGTATTCAGACCCCTTCACTTTTTCCACATTTTCTTATGTCACAGATTCAATCGTTTTTCCCCGTCATCAATCTACACACAATACCCCATAATGACAAAGGAAAAACAGGTTTTTAGATATTTATGCAAATGTCTCCAGAGATGTTCGATCGGGTTCAAGTCCGGGCTCTGGCTGGGCCACTCAAGGACATTCAGAGACTTGTCCCGAAGCCACTCCTGCATTGTCTTGGCTGTGTGCTAAGGGTCGTTGTCCTATACACAGGACTTATTAGCCAGCCCTACTCTGTTGTTTATGATTTTGTTGTCATGGAGGACTGATTGGGATCATTGATTCGAGTTGAAAAATAAATGCTGCGCTCATGGAATGGCATGCTTTGAGAGCTACTGAAAAATGAATGGCATATTCTGCATTTGCTATAGGCCTAATGTTTGTTATTAACACTGACATCTTGATAATATGCAGCTGTTTAAAGGGCAAATCCACAGATGAAACAATAACAGAATCGCTGCCCCGCCTCTGTTTTGGTAAAAGCTGAGGGAAGGGCCTGGAGAAATTTAACCACTCTCAAATTAAGATACAGTTGAAGTCGGAAGTTTACATACACCTTAGCCAAATACATTCAAACTCAGTTTTACACAATTCCAGACATTTAATCCTAGTAAAATTACCCTGTCTTAGGTCAGTTAGGATCACCACTTTATTTTAAGAATGTGAAATGTCAGAATAATAGTAGAGAGAATCATTTATTTCAGCTTTTATTTCTTTCATCACATTCCCAGTGGGTCAGAAAAACTTACACTTAGCGTCCTAGCTGGGTAGTGTCCTAGCTGGGTAGTGTCCTAGCTGGGTAGTGTCCTAGCTGGGTAGTATCCTAGCTGGGTAGCGTCCTAGCTGGGTAGCGTCCTAGCTGGGTAATATGCTAGTACATAAAATAACAGCGCTCCATTATAGATATGAATGACCTGTAAGTTAAAAGACTGTAAGAACAACTTATCTGGTAGTACTTGGATCAAAATGTTTCAATGAATGTAAAGATCAAAAAAATACTATTTGCAAAACTGTGTGAAAATATGATGTTGTCATCCGTGGGCTTTTCCCTCTAATGAAATACTAAATAACTACTACAACTTACAAATAAGATTCACAAATAATAACCAATAGTAAAAACAGCATTCATTAATATCAATCTTCACCCAGCGATCCTCAAGCTGAACTCAACATTACCGGAGGTTGGGTAGAAACCCGCTACAGATAATGCATTATTTAATCGCTCCAGCGCTTACACACACACACACACACACACACACACACACACACCACACATCACACACCCCCAACACACACACACACACACACACACACACACACGACACACAGACACACACACGACCCGCACGCCTGCCGGTAGAACTGTAGAAGTAGCCAAAGATAAACTCATTAGCTTGGTGTTGCTAGTGGAAGACCACACACACCCCCTAACTACAACACACACACACACACACACACACACACACACACACACACACACACACACACACACACCACACACACAACACACACACCACACACACACCCACACACACACACACCCACACACACACCACCTCATACAGCCCACCTCAGGATGGCCACATTGCCAGCGTAACAAGGTCTGACCAACGCCCCCCACCCCCCCCCCCCCCCCCCCACACAGGATAATCTGACCGAAGCACTGACCCGTTGCCCTGCCTGCACCGGTCAGTCCAATTGGTCGCTGCCTCATCCACTTCCCTCCTTCCTTCCCTCCCCCTCTCTCCTTTCCCCTCCTTTCCCCTCTTCCCTCTTCCTCCCTCCCTCTCTTCCTTTCCTCCCTCCTTCCCCCTCCCTCCCTCCTTTCCTCCCTCCTTCCCTCCGTCCCTCCCTCCTTTCCTCCCTCCCTCCCTCCTGGTATTGTTGTGGTGGTTGTTTTGAGACCTACAAGCAGTCCTCTGTTCTCTCTGTGCTGCCTTAAATACACAGTACACATACAGGCACAAAATAAGTCAGCCTGTCTGTCAGTCCAGTCCTAGCATTAACAATGTTGAAACCACAAAATACTATTTTAAAGGTCATGTTTTAATCCCTTCATTTGTAATGTAGCCTGTAGGTTTCCCCCAGGGGACACAATCACTTTAATTCAAATCATTGTGTATGCCAAACCAGGATGTCCTGGGAAATGGAGGCTGAGTAAATAATGCAATATGTTAATGAGGATGATGAGGATGCCACTTTATGTTTGCATGTTCACCCCATGCAGACACTTTAATCACACTATAAACAATTAAAACAACAGAGCGAGAGGGGGGAGAGGGAGAGAGAGTGGGGGGAGTGGAGGGGAGAGAGAGGGGGGAGAGATGGGGAGGAGTGAGAGGGGGAGAGAGAGAGAGTGGGAGGGAGAGAGAGAGGGGGGAGAGAGGGGGAGAGAGAGAGTGTGAGAGGGGGAAAAAGAGAAAGAGAGAAAGAGAGAGCACAGACGAGGAGGAGGATGAGAGGGGAGAGAGAGAGTGAGAGGGGAGAGAGGGGGGAGGGAGAGTGTGAAGGAGGGAGGAGAGAGAGGGAGATGAGGGGGAGTGAAGAGGGGGAGAGAGGAGAGAAAAGAGATTGAGAGGGGGAGTGAGAGTGGGAGAAAGTGTGGTGAGAGGGAGAGAGAGGGGGAGAGAGAGGGGGAGTGAGTGAAGAGTGACGTGAGTGAGTGAGTGAGTGAGTGATGTGAATGTAGTGAGTGAGTGGTGAGTGACTGGGAGGTACGAGTGAGATGTAAGGTGAGTAGTGAGTCGAGTAGTGAGTGTGAGTAGCCACGAGTGAGTGAGTAGTGAGTGAGTGAGTGAGTGAGAGATGAGAAAGAAGAAGAAAGAAAGAAAAGAAAGAAAGAAAAGAAAAGAAAAAAGAAAGAAAGAAAGAAAGAAGAAAAAGAGTAGAAAGAAGAAAGTCAAGGAGAAAGCAGAATTCTGCAATCGTTGGTCTGAGTGGAGACAAGTGAGCGTGCCACATGAGAGCCAGAGTTAATAGTCTGATTCATCCCAGCTTATGGATGGAGCAGGGAAAGGATTCATCCAGGCTTATGGACGGAAGCAGGGAAAGATTATCCAGGCTTGATGGAGGAGGGGACGATTCATCCAGCTTATGGATGCAGAGCAGGGAAAAGGATTCATCCAGGCCTTATGGAGGAGCAGGGAAAGGATTCATCCCAGGCTTATGATGGAGCAGGGAAGGATTCATCCAGGCTTATTGCGAGCGAAGCAGGGAAAGGATTCATCCAGGCTTATGGATGGAGGCTAGGGAAAGGATGTATCCCAGCTATGGAATGGAGCAGGAAAGGATTCATCCCAGGCTTATGGATGGAGCAGGGAAAGGATTCATCCCAGGCTTATGGATGGAGCAGGTTAAAGGAATCATCCCAGGCTTATGGACGGAGCAGGGAAAGGATTCATCCCAGGCTTATGGACGGAGCAGGGAAAGGATTCCATCCAGGCTATGGACGGAGCAGGGAAAGGATTCATCCCAGGCTTATGGAGGAGCAGGAAAGGATTCATCCCAGGCTTATGGATGGAGCAGGGAAAGGATTCATCCCAGGCTTATGGATGGAGCAGGGAAAGGATTCATCCCAGGCTTATGACGGAGCAGGGAAAGGATTCATCCCAGGCTTATGGACGGAAGCAGGGACAGAGGATTCATCCAGGCTTATGGATCGGAGCAGGGAAAGGATTCATCCCAGGCTTATGGACGGAGCAGGGAAAGGATTCATCCCAGCTTATGGAACGGAAGCAGGCGAAAGGATTCATCCCAGGCTTATGGACGGAGCAGGAAAGGATTCTCCCAGCTTATGCCGAGGCAGAATTCAGGCTTCAGTTTGTGATGAGGAGCAGGGAAGGATCATCCCAGGCTTATGGGAGAGGAAGGATTCACCCAGCTATGACGAGCAGGAAAGGATTCATCCCAGCTTATGCGATGAGCAGCGGGAAAGGATTCATCCCAGGCTTATGAGGAGCAGGGAAAGGATTCATCCCAGGCTTATGGATGGAGCAGGGAAAGGATCATCCAGCTATGGACGACAGGGAAAGGATCATCCAGGCTTATGGACGGAGCAGGGAAAGGATTCATCCCAGGCTTATGGATGACAGGAAGGATTCTCCAGGATGAAGCAGGTATATACATCATGGCAGGGAAAAGGATTCATCCCAGCTTATGATGGATGCGGCAGGGAAAGGATTCATCCTTTCTCGAAATAAGCTAAATCAAAAATGGTTGCTTGAGATATTATAAGTAATAGTTTTAATGTTGAATAAAATGAATGTGTCATATTTATTTCAGAGTCTAGACCTACTCCGAGTGTTAGAGCACATACTGTAATACACACGTATCAGCATTAAACCAGTGAATAACACCAGTTTTGATGTCTGTATCATGTACGCTTCACAAATCATAGGATCTTAGATGAGGAATCGAAAAAGGGCCTAAAATGGCCACTTTCATCATGATTTCCACAAAATGGTGGAAGTTTCTATATGAGAATTACCAGAACAATCTGAGATACCAAAAATATTTTCAGCTCCCGCTGGCATGGAATCTCTCAGCAATAGCCACAGATGAACAGTGCTGATGCTTACAGTAAATCACAGCCAGGTCTGGTCTGTTAGCCAGGGCTTCTAACAGACCTAATACTGCTGACGCAGAAAGACAGAGAGAGAGAGAGAGAGAGAGAGAGAGGAGAGAGCAGAGAGAGAGAGACAAAGAGGAGAGAGAGAGAGAGGAAGACAGACAAGAGGAAAGAGAGAGGGAGACAGACAAAGAGGAGAGAGAGAGGGAGACAGACAAAGAGGGAGAGAGAGAGGAAGACAGAAAAAGAGGGAGGAGAAAGATGGAGAGATAGATAGACAAATAGAGAGAAAGAGAGCGAGAGAGAAGAGAGAAGAGACAGACAAAGAGAGAGAGAGAGGGAGACAGACAAAAAGGGAGGAGAAAGATGGAGAGATAGATAGACAAAGAGAGAAACGAGTGAGAGACAGACAAAGAGGCGAGAGAGGAGAGACAAAGAGGGAGAGAGAGAGAGAGAGAGACAAAGAGGGGAGAGACAGACAGACAAAGAGGGAGAGAGAGAGGGAGACAGACAAAGAGGGAGGGAGAAAGATGGAGAGATATACAGTCAAAGAGAGAGAGACAGAGAGAGAGACAGAGAGAGAGGGGTGGAGATAGAGAGAGACAGAGAGAGAGAGACAATGAAGATTAGAGATTATATTCATATGTACATGAATGATGAACATCCCACATTCTATGCATACTCCAGCTCCACAACAAACTGTGACTTTGTTTCCTGTGACGTCGTGCCGACGTTGACATGAAAAGGAGGAGAAAAAGAGGAGTAGAATGCAACATGTCTCTACGGTCAGGAGTTTGTAACCAGACAGACTGGCTCTTACACTTACAGTAACTTCATGGCATCTGAGTGTGTGTTTTGTATTTATTAAGGATTCCCATCAGTTCCTGTCTTGGTAGCAGCTACTCTTCTTTGGTTCCAAACACATTAAGGAACTTGCATCACACAACAAAACAGTACTTCATATAACATTATTACACCACTACATATCTACAGTACAACATGTATAATACAACAGAATGTGTAAGATCCCTAGAGGGCTCCCGTGTGAGTGTCTCTCTTCACAGTCTGCATTGTACCATAAGGTGTAAATGTATCCGTTTTTTAAAATCAGATTGGACTGCTTGCATGAGTTGATGTGAAATAGAGTTCCATGTAGTCATGGCTTTATTTAGTACTGTGTGTTTCCCAGAGTCTGTTCTGAACTTGGGGACTGTGAAGAGACCCCTGGTGGCATGTCTTGTGGGGTATGWATGGGTGTCTGAGCTGTGCGATAGTAGTTTGATCAGAKAGCTCGGTGTTTTCAACATGTCAATACCTCTCACAGAGACCAGTAGTGATGCAGTCAATCTCTCCTCTACTTGAAACCAGGAGAGATTGACATGCATATCATTGACGTTAGCGCWCTGTGTACATTTAAGGGCCGCCGTGCTGCTTTGATCTGGGCCAAATGTAATTTGCCTATGAACCTCGTGTCACTTGACCATATGACTGGGCAGTAGTCCAAGTGTGATTAAACTAGGGCCTGTAGGACTTCCTTTGTTGATAGCGATGTCAAGAAAGCGCTTTATTACTGACAGACCTCTCCCCATTTTAGCTACCATTGAATCAATGACAATGACAGTCCTCAACTTGCTCAATTTCCAATGGCACAATATTTAGTTYAGGTTTAGGGTTTAGCGAATGGTTTGTCCCAAGTTCTTTTTATATTTAATACTTGCTTATTACTTGCCACCCACTCTAAAACTGACTACAGCTCTTTGTCATTAAGTGTTGCAGTGATTTCACTTGCTGTGGTAGCTGACGTGGAAGCATTGGCTGGAGACAGTTTATACCATTGTTAAATCCATTACGCAAAGTGTGCACTCCAAGTTGAGGAATCGGAACCCAGCCTTAGTATAGATCAGGGCCAGGTGACCAAGACAGTTAGCTCCTCTCTCCCKTCTCCTCTCTCCCCTCTCCTCTCTCCCTGRCCTCTCTCCCCTCTCTCCCTCTCCTATCTTCTCTCCCTTTCCTCTCTCTCTCTCTCTCATCTCTCCTCTCTCCTCTCTCCCTCTCTTTTCTCCCTCTTTCTCTCCCTCTCCTCTCTACCTCTCATCTCTCCTCTCTCCCATCTCCCTCGCCCATTCCGCACCGGCCGCGTCCTCTTCTTCCCCACATCATTCGTGCTGCTGTCTGGCCTGCCAGCTTACCGTCGGTCCCCGTGCCCAGCTCCTAGGACTACTTACACCTACTCCTCTCTTTCTAGTGTGTCTCTCCCTCTCCTCGTCCTCGCCCAGCCTCTTTCCTCTCCTATCAACTATTCACTCCTCATACGCCCTCCTCTGCCTTCGTCTCGCTCTCATCCTCGCTTCGCTCCCGTCCACCGTATCCGATATCCTCTTAGGCTATCCATCTCATGCTCTCTCTCTCCCTCTCTCTCTCCTCTCTCCTATTCTCTCTGCTCTCATCTCTCCTCGCTCTCCTTCTCATCTCTGCGTCTGTCGTCTATGCTGCCATCTGCGGGCTCTGCTCTTTCTGCCCGTCTCGCTCTCGTGCCGGCTGCTCGCGTCGTCGCTGCTAGCCTGCTCTCCATAGGCCGTCTCTGCCCGTCTCTCAGACGTGCATATCCGCTGCGTCCGCTCTCACTGCTGCGCCAGATCCGTGGTCTCGGCCGGTCTGCATGCGGCTCGCCGCTAGCTCTCGGTCGCGGATAGTCCTCGTCTCCATATGCCGTCGTCTGCGCCGTCTTGCCGTGTCGCGCTGCGTCTCAGTCTCTGCGCTCTCCGCTCGCCGTGCCTGCGAATGTGCGTGTCTCTCCGCGTTGCCTTCCTTGCGGGTGCCCTCTGCTGTGCTTCGCGGCTTTCTGTGCTTGTCCGTTGGCCGGCGTTCGTTGGCAGTGGCTCTGCCTCTGCTCGCCTGCTCACCGCGGACTACCGCCGTCTCCGGTGGAGGCTGGCATCGTGCTCGAAGTTATGCATCTGCGTCCGCTGCTCGTGCTTTGTTGCGTGCCCGTTGTCTTGTCTGCCTTTCCTCAAAAGGTCTCTGCCCCGTCTGCTCGGCGGCTCTCATCTCTGGCCGCGTCGGCCGCTCTCGCGTTTATCCCCCCTGCCTCTCTCCCTGCGGTGCCGTCTCTGCGCTGGCCGTCAGATCTCCCTCTACTGCGTATCTCGTGCTGGCGTAGTCATTGCGTGCGTCGCAGTATCCTCTCTGCCTGCTGTCCTGGCTGTTCCGATAATCCGCTTTCGGCGCGTCTTGCATCTGCGTTCATGCTCTGCCCTCGGTCCGTGCTCGGTCGGCAAGTATTCGCTCGTCTGCCTGGCTCGAGCTGGCTCATGCGGTCTCCTGCTTTCGATCGTGCTGCCCTCGTCAGTCTACTCCGTCTCTTGTCGGGTCCGCTGTCCTCTTGCTCCTCGTCGGCCAGTATGCCTGCTCGTCGCTCTGCCTGCTCGTGCCGCTCTCCTGTTCTCTCCTCTCCTCTTCCTCGTCGTCGTCCATCTGATCTTCTCTGCCTTTCCCCTCTCGCCTCTCTTACTCCTCTCTCCTGCTCCCTCTCTCCGCTC
Organism: Salvelinus sp. IW2-2015; assembly: GCF_002910315.2. Lineage (NCBI taxonomy): Eukaryota > Metazoa > Chordata > Actinopteri > Salmoniformes > Salmonidae > Salvelinus > Salvelinus sp. IW2-2015. The sequence continues at coordinate 30,774,884 of NC_036870.1, forward strand.
TCCTGCTCCTCTCTCCTCTCTCCTCTTCCTCTCTCCCTACACTACAGGAGTGTCAAGAGATCCAGGGGAGAGTGTGAGATAATTAAAATAGTGTTTTAAATAGGTTTATGTCATCCCGAATGATAATTAGTAATTAAAGGGGTTAGGCTAGGTCATCCCAAGTATAACTGAGCAATAGAATAGGTTTAGGCTAGGTCAGTCAAGCGCATGTATAACGGAGTAATTGAAAATTGGTTTAGGCTAGGTCATTCACCATGTATAACTAGGTAATTAAGATTGGTGTTGTGTAGGTCATTCGACCATGTATAACTGAGTGAATTAAAGGGTTTAGGCTAGGTCATTCCCATGTATAACTGAGCAATTAATAGGTTTAGGCTAGGTCATTCACCATGTATAACTGAGTAATTAAATAGGTTTAGGCTAGGTCATTCACATGTATAAGAGTAATTAAATAGGTTTAGGCTAGGTCATTCACCATGTATAACTGAGTAATTAAATGGGTTAGGCTAGGTCATTCCCATGTATAACTGAGTAATTAAATGGTTTAGGCTAGGTCATTTCACCATGTATAACTGAGTAATAATAGGTTTAGGCTAGGTCATTCACCATGTTATAACTGATGGTAATTAAAGGGTTTAGGCTAGGTCTCACCAATGTATAACTGAGTAATTAAATTGGTTTAGGCTAGGTATTCACAGTTTATGTATACGTTAGCGTCATTCCCATGATAACTGAAGTAAAAATTGTTAGCGTAGGTCATTCACCATGTATAACTGAGTAATTAAAGTTGGTGTTAGGCTAGGTCCATTCACCATGTATAACTGAGTAATTAAGGGTTAGGCTAGTCATTCACCATTTGTAACTGATTAACTAATTATCAAACATTTCCCAAGAATCTATAAAGGGTTAGGAAATGCTCCGTAGTTATACCCAGTGATCCTAGAATGAGATGGCTGGCTACTTGTGAGAGGCAAAACGAGGAGATTATTCAATCTGGATCTGCAATATTGACGCTATGGAATTATGGAAATCATGTAGATTTCAAATTGACACAAAGTAGAACATTGAGAAAGTATGCGAGGGAGTACACATCAAGAGCCATAGAGAAGTATGCAGGGAGTAGCACATCAAGAGCCATAGAAAGTATGCAGGAGGTACACATCAAGAGCCATAGAAAGTATGCAGGGAGTACACATCAGAGATAGAAAGTATAAGATCCCCTGGGGGCTCTGTCCCCTCGCCCTGGGGCTATAGTCCTGGCCTGTCAGGCTGAGCTTCCTTCCCTCAGCCCTGGGGCTATAGTCCTGGCCTGACAGGGTGAGCCTTCCTCCCTCAGCCCTGGTGCTATAGTCCTGCCTGTCAGGCTGAGCCTTCCCTCAGCCCTGGTGCTATAGTCCTGGCCTGACAGGGTGAGCCTTCCTTCCCTCAGCGCCTGGGCTATTAGCCTGAGCCTTCCTCCTCGAGGGAGAGACAGACCAGGGAGGATCAAACCACTGGTGCTGTGGCAGAGGTGAAAGAGGAAAAGCAGTCACTTCTCTCTCTCGCTCTCTCTCTCTCTCTCACACACACACACACACACACACACACACACACACACACAGCACACACACACACACCACACACACACACACACACACACACACACACACACACACACACACACACACACACACACACACACACACACACACACACACACACACACACACACCACACACACACACACCACACACACACACCACACACACACAGAGAGAGTCTTGTACAAGGTCTTCAGGGTTCCAGAGACACAGTGTGTCAACCAGGCTGTCTGTGTGTCAACCAGGCTGTCTGTGTGTCACCAGCTCCAACACAGAGAAAAACAAGGTGAATATGAGAGAGCAGCAGGGCTAACACTGTAGGGAGAGGGCAGGGGCTAACACTGTAGGAGAGCAGGGGCGTAACACTGTAGGAGAAGCAGGGCTAACACTGTAGGAGAGCAGGGCTAACACTGTAGGAGAGCAGGGCTAACACTGGGTAGGAGGGAGCGAGGCGCACAGCTTGAGGACAGCAGGCTAGACACGTTGGTAAGGAGAGCAGGGCTAACACTGTAGGAGAGCAGGGCTAACACTGTAGGAGAGCAGGGCTAACACTGTAGGAGAGCAGGGCTAACACTGTAGGAGAGCAGTGGCTCAATACCTGCTGTTGCTGTAAGACATTCCCTACTTAGACTGATAAGCACCAGTTATACTAACCTCTCAATAACCTATGACTCTAGGCAGGATGGTCTGGGTGGTCTGGGTTGTTTAGCCAATGACAATATATATATATACAGACATGCATACACACGAACACAGCATGCAGGTGCCCTCATACACACGCATGCATGCACACAAAGACACTGACACACAGCAAAAACTGCAGCCCACCAGACACTACAGAATGCGGTGATGCGAGCGAGTGTCCCATTCAAGGACATAGATTGATGGCTGTGTTGCCGAGAGAGGATTCTGACGAGAGGAGAGGCTGCCTGGCCGGTGATAGCAGGGAGAGGCAGGCAGACGTGGAAATAAACAAACCTCAAACTGACCCATTTTACACAGGTTTCAGGTGTGTGCAGGGCTTTATAGCCAAATCAAGTCTTCCATCACAACTATTGTGTCTCGGCGAATTGTCCTTCACCTCTCCAGCTTTTTACCCCGACCCTCAGGACAACTGCATGGCGCACACACACAAAAATATATATAATAATAATGTTTTATMGTCACATACACTGGATAGATGMAGTGAAATGTGTTGTTTTACCCATCATGGTCTCAGAGGATTTAGTATCATTCTGTACATATATCTGAGACACTCCATGTCGTATGATATGTTACGTTTCGTATGGTACGTATTCATTTGTGGATGTCCATTATCCATTTCGTATGATATGTTACGTTACAAATTACAAATTGTATGATATGTTACGAATTTGCAAAATGTATAACAATTTACGAATTTTCAGAATGTACAATATGTTACGAATTTGCAAAACGTATTATATGTTTCAAATTCCAAATTGTTGTGGCTAACATTATCTTTTAATTATTTTTTAATTAGCTAAAATGCTGAAGTTGTCTGTGATGAGATTTGAACTTGCAACCTTCGGGTTGCTAGACTTTGGCGTTCTGGTGGTAGTCTCAAGACTAAGCTGAAATAACACCAAGGAAATGGGAATAATAGAACAGGGGCTCCCACGTCATTCATCCTAAAATGTGATATGTTACCTCTCCTACAGGGGCTACCTCTCTTACAGGGGCTACCTCTCCTACAGGGGCTACCTCTCCTACAGGGGCAACCTCTCCTACAGGGGCTACCTCTCCTACAGGTAGTGTGACCTCCCAGAGTTCCAACCCAGGTCTCCTGGGTACCACAAGACTGTGTTAGCCCATCGAGCTGAAGCCTAGGCATTAGCTCGAGGGGCTAACGCAATTCTTCAGGCCTCAGACAGAGTTAGTTGTCATGCGAGCGTGGTTCTGAACCACCTGCCATACATCAGCTCCTCTCCAGGGCAATAGATCTCAGGGCCTGGTCCTCTAAGTTTGTGCCAAGGGCACAGCTCTGCTCTCCTCAACTCCCTCACCCACCAGCTTCTGCTGATCAGAGAAGTAATTAACAAACTGCCACTTTCAAAAGAGAGCAGATGCTTATTTTAATACCCTGATCGATTGGCCTCTCAGTTGGCATGGCGCTCCGTCGACCAATTACAACAACAACAATCCCCTCCAAAAATGGCACCGCTTAATCAGTGGTCAGAGTCTAGCCCGATATTGCCAATCGAGCTGTGAATACAAAATTTGGGTTTTTTGCATCCTAATGACACTGAGGAGACCACCCCTCTCCCCCCTGCACCTGGCACTCTGTCACTCTGTCCCCTCAGTAGGGCCATGGTGGTAAACTTCCAGTCTCAGGGGATGAGGATAAACACCAACAGCTGGCTGCCTAATAGGGTTGAGAGGGACTGTCCCTGACCTCCGCCGGCTTGGCACGGACATGTCGTTTGAATGGATAATCAGTATGTTAATCTGCTTGAATCTCTCTCTCTCTCTATCTCTCTGTCGCTGCCCCTCTCTCAAGGAGTACTGTATATATATTTAGGCAGATCCGTAGTCGTAAAAAAAAGATATGGAGATGCATGAGTAGCACATACTCAAGGAGCAAGCAGCAGACCAAACATCAGCTACTACATCAGCCTCAAATGAAAAATAATTGAGGGTAAAAGTCAATTGGAGAACTCCAGAGAGTCCGATCGGCTTTAATTATATATTTTTTGCCTGAACCAGGGCATTACTTAATGGCATTAAATTAACCAACCCTTGTAACCTGATGAATGAGATAACGGCATTAAGTTAAAACCCCCGAGYGTCAAATGTCCGCGCCCCCTTTCGTAAATCTAATTAACATGCTTTTTTTTTTGCATGCGCTGCGTCTCAATCCACCGCATTCATCCAATGTCGCCCTTCTGTTTGTAAGACCAGGAGACGTCCCGAAAATCAGTCTTCTCACGAAAACATCTGTAGCGTCCGAACAATGTGGCCTACAAACAATTATGAACCCTCACAAGACTCGTCTGAAGGTAGCCCGGTACCAGTAAAAAAAAACCTGCCTCAACTCGTCGGGCGTTCTACAGGGATGCTGGCCCACTCCAATTCATCCCACGGTTGTGTGACGTTTGCTGGATGTCGGTTGGGTGGTGGGCCATTCTTGATACACACGGGAAACTGTTGAGCGTGAAAAGTCCAGCAGTGTTGCAGTTCTTGACATAAACTGGTGCCTTGCACCTACTACCATACCCRGTTCAAAGGCACTTAATCCTTTTGTCTTGCCCATTCACCCTCTGAATGGCACACATACACAATCCATGACTCAAGGCTTAAAAATCCTTCTTTAACCTGTCTCCTCCCCTTCATCTACATTGATTTAAGTAGACATAGCAAGTGACATCATTAAGGGATCATAGCTTTCACCTGGATTAAATGTCTTGTCTTCACTGACATTTTCAACCTCTCCCTGACCGAGTCTGTAACACCAACAGTTGAAGTTGGAAGTTTACATACACCTTAGCCAAATGCATTTAAACTCAGTTTTCACATTCCTGACATTTAATCCTAGTAGAAATTCCCTGTCTTAGGTCAGTTAGGATCACCACTTTATTTTAAGAATGTGAAATGTCCGAATAATTGTCACGCCCTGACCATAGAAAGCCCTCGGGGTTCTCTATGGTGTTGTAGATCAGGGCGTGACTAGGGGGTGTTCTAGTCATTTCATTTCTATGTTTGGGTTTGAGTGTGGTTCCCAATTAGAGGCAGCTGATTATCATTGTCTCTAATTGGGGATCATACTTAAGGTGTCCCTGTTCCCACCTGCTTTGTGGGATATTGTTTTGTGTGAGTGCATTAAAGCGCACCATGTAGTTCACGGTGCGTTGTATGTTTATTGTTTTTTCACTGCAAATAAAGATGTGGAACCCAACTCACGCCTTGGTCCGTCCATTCTAACAACTGTGACAATAATAGTAGAGAGAATGATTTATTTCAGCTTTTATTTCTTTCATCATATTCCCAGTGGGTCAGTAGTTTACATACACTCAATTAGTATTTGGTAGCATTGCCTTTAAATAGTTAAACTTGGGTCAAACTTTCGGGTAGCCTTCCACAAGCTTCCCACAATAAGTTGGGTGAATTTTGGCTCATTGCTCCGGACAGAGCTGGTGTAACTGAGTCAGGTTTGTAGGCCTCTTTGCTCGCATACGCTTTTTCAGTTCTGCCCATTTTCTATAGGATTGAGTTCAGAGCTTTGTGATGGCCACTCCAATACCTTGACTTGGTTGTCCTTAAGCCATTTTGCCACAACTTGGGAAGTATGCTTGGGGTCATTGTDCATTTGGAAGACCCATTTGCGAACAAGCTTTAACTTACTGATTGATGTCTTGAGATGCTGCTAAAATATATCCACATAATTTTCCTTCTCATGAAGCCATCTGTTTTGTGAAGTGCACCAGTCCCTCCTGCAGCAAAGCACCCTCACAACATGATGCTGCCACCCCCGTGCTTCAAGATTGGGATGGTGTTCTTCGGCTTGCAAGCCTCCCCGTTTTTCCTCCAAACATAATGATGGTCATTATGGCCAAACAATTCTATTTTTGTTTCATCAGACCAGAGGACAATTCTCCAAAAAGTACAATCTTTGTCCCCATGTGCAGTTGCAAACCGTAGTCTGGCTTTTATATGGCGGTTTTGGAGCTGTGGCTTCTTCCTTGCTGAGTGACCTTTCAGGTTATGTCGATATAGGACTCGTTTTACTGTGGATATAGATACTTTTGTACCTGTTTCCTCCAGCATCTTCACAAGGTCCTTTGCTGTTGTTCTAGGATTGATTTGCACTTTTCGCACCAAAGAACGTTCATCTCTAGGAGACAAAACGCATCTGCTTCCTGAGCGGTATGACGGCTGCTTGGTCCCATGGTGTTTATACTTGTGTACAATTGTTTGTACAGATAAACGTGGTACCTTCAGGCGTTTGGAAATTGCTCCCAAGGATGAAACAGACTTGTGGAGGTCAACCATTTTTTTTCTGAGGTCTTGGCTGATTTATTTTGATTTTCCCATGATGTCAAGCAAAGAGGCCCTGAGTTTGAAGGTAGGCCTTGAAATACACACACAGGTACACCTCCAATTGACTCAAATTATGTAAATTTGCRTATCAGAAGCTTCTAAAGCCATGCCATAATTTTCTGGAATTTTCCAAGCTGTTTAAAGGCACAGTCAACTTAGTGTATGTAAACTTCTGACCCACTGGAATTGTGATACAGTAAATTGTAAGTGAAATAATCTGTCTGTAAACAATTGTTGGAATAATTACTCGTGTCATGCACAAAGTAGATGTCCTCACCGACTTGCCAGAACTATAGTTTGTTAATAAGAAATTTGTGGAGTGGTTGAAAAACGAGTTTTAATGACTCCAACCTAAGTGTACGTAAACTTCCAACTTCAACTGTACATGTTTCAAGCAGACCTCCATAGTTCCTGTGCCCAAGAAAGCGAACGTGGTCATAGACTCTCTGCTACTCCGCATGGCAAGCGGTACTAGAACGCCAAGTCCAGGTCCAAAAGGTTTCTTAATAGCTTCTACCCTCAAGCCATAAGACTCCTGAACAGCTAATTAAATGGCTACCAGTACTATTTGCATTGTCCCCCCTTTTTACGCTACTGCTACTCTCTGTTTATTGTCCATGCATAGTCAGTTTACCTCTTCCTACATGTACATATTACCTCAATTACCTTAACTAACCGGTGCCCCTTCACATTGTACCGGTACCCCCTGTGTATAGCCTTGCTACTGTTATTTTATTGTTGCTCAATAAAAATAAAAAAAATAAAATACTTTAACACTTTTTTCTTAAAACTGCATTGTTGGTTAAGGTCTTGTAAGTAAGCATTTCACTGTAAGGTCTACACCTGCTGTATTCGGCGCATGTGACAAATACAATTTGATTTGATTTGATTTTGATTTGATTTTACCTGCTGAAATGTCTACCGTACCGTAGCACTCACGTCGGTAGCCATGAAGTACTTTGAAAGGCTGGTCATGGCACACATCAACACCATTGTCCCAAAAACCCTAGACCCTCTCCAATTTGCATACCGCCCCAACAGATCCACAGATGACGCAATCTCAATTGCACTCCACACTGCCCTTTCCCATCTGGACAAAAGGAACACCTGTGTGAGAATGCTGTTCAGCTCAACGGTCAACACCATAGTGACCACAAAGCTCATCACTAAGCTAAGGACCCTGGAACTGAACACCTCCTTCTGCAACTGGATCCTGGACTTCCTGTAGGGCCACCCCCAGGTGGTAAGGGTAGGCAACAACACATCTGCCACGCTGATCCTCAACACTGGAGCCCCTCAGGGGTGCATGCTTAGTATCTTCCTGTACTCCCTGTTCACCCAAGACTGCGTGGCCAAGCACGACTCCAACACCATCATTAAGTTTGCTGACAACACAACAGTGGTAAGCCTGATCACCGACAACGATGAGGCAGTCTATAGGGAGGTCAGAGACCTGGCAGGTTGGTGCCAGGACAACAACCTCTCCCTCAATGTGAGCAAGACAAAGGAGCTGATCATGGACTACAGGAAAAGGAGGGCCGAACAGGCTCCCATTAACATCGACGGGGCTGTAGTGGAGCGGGTTGAGAGTTTCAAGTTCCTTGGTGTCCGCATCACCAACAAACTATCATGGTCCAAACACACCAAGACAGTTGRAAAGAGGGCACGACAACACTTTTTGTATTCGGCGTATGTGACAAATAACATTTGATTTGAGTTGATTTGATTCACCTGGCAGGTGTTCTTTTAAGCAACAAGACACGAAGGCGTGTGGTACAGTGGCTTGCGAAAGTATTCACCCTAGACCCTTGGCATTTTTCATATTTTGTTGCAACCTGGAATTAAAATGTATTTTTTGGAGGATTTGTATCATTTGATTTACACAACATGCCTAACACTTTGAAGACGCYAAGTATTTTTTATTGTGAAACGAATAAGAAATAAGACAAAAAACTGAAAACTTGAGAGTGCCTTACTATTCACGCCCTTAAAGTCAATACTTTGTAGAGCCACCTTTTGCAGCAATTACAACTGCAACTCTCTTGGGGTATGTCTCTATGAGCATGGCACATCTAGCCCCTGGGATTTTTGCCCATTCTTCAAGGCAAAACTGCTCCAGGTTCTTCAAGTTGCATGGGTTCCACTGATGTACAGCAATATTTTAAGTCATACCACAGATTCTCAATTGGATTGAGGTCTGGGCTTTGATTAGGCCATTCAAAGACATTTAAATGTTTCCCCTTAAACCACTCAAGTGTTGCATTAGCAGTATACAGTCGTGGCCAAAAGTTCTGAGAATGACACAAATATTCATTTTCATAAAGTCTGCTGCCTCAGTTTGTATGATGGCAATTTGCATATACTCCAGAATTTTATGAAGAGTGATCAGATGAATTGCAATTAATTGCAAAGTCCCTCTTTGCCATGCAAATTAACTGAATCCCAAAAAAACATTTCCACTGCATTTCAGCCCTGCCACAAAAGGACCAGCTGACATCATGTCAGTGATTCTCTCGTTAACACAGGTGTGAGTGCTGACGAGGACAAGGCTGGAGATCCCTCTGTCATGCTGATTGAGTTTGAATAACAGACTGGAAGCTTCAAAAGGAGGGTGGTGCTTGGAATCAATTGTTCTTCCTCTGTCAATCATGGTTACCTGCAAGGAAACACGTGCCGTCATCATTGCTTTGCACAAAAAAGGCTTCACAGGCAAGGATATTGCTGCCAGTAAGATTTCACCTAAATCAACCATTTATCGGATCATCAAGAACTTCAAGGAGAGCAGTTCAATTGTTGTGAAGAAGGCTTCAGGGTGCCCAAGAAAGTCCAGCAAGCGCCAGGACCGTCCTCTAAAGTTGATTCAGCTTCGGGGTTCCACCAGTACAGAGCTTGCTCAGGAATGGCAGCAGGCAGGTGTGAGTGCATCTGCACACACAGTGAGGCGAAGACTTCTGGAGGATGGCCTGGTGTCAAGAAAGGGCAGCAAAGAAGCCACTTCTCTCCAGGAAAAAACATCAGGGACAGACTGATATCTGCAAAAGGTACAGGGATTGGACTGCTGAGGACTGGGGTAAAGTCATTTTCTCTGATGAATGCCCTTTCCGATTGTTTGGGGCATTCCGGAAAAAGCTTGTCCGGAGAAGACAAGGTGAGAGCTACCAATCAGTCCTGTTCATGCCAACAGTAAAGCACCTGAGACCCATCCATGTTGGGGTTGCTTCTAGCCAAGGGATGGGCCACTCACAATTTTCCTAAGAACACAGCCATGAATAAAGAAATGTACCAACCATCCTCCGAGAGCAACTTGTCCCAACCATCCAGGAACAGTTTGGTGACGAACAATACCTTTTACCAGCATGATGGACGCACCTTGGCCATAATGGCAAAAAAGTGATAACTAGTGGCTCGGGGAACAAAACATCGATATTTTGGGTCCATGGCCCAGGAAACTCCCCAGACCTTAATCCCCATTGAGA
>NC_036870.1:30785019-30789568 GCF_002910315.2 Salvelinus sp. IW2-2015
TGAGAGCAAGACAAAGGAGCTGATCATGGACTACAGGAAAAGGAGGCCGAACAGGCTCCCATTAACATCGACGGGGCTGTAGTGGAGCGGGTTGAGAGTTTCAAGTTCCTTGGTGTCCGCATCACCAACAAACTATCATGGTCCAAACACACCAAGACAGTTGTAAAGAGGGCACGACAACACTTTTTGTATTCGGCGTATGTACAAATAACATTTGATTTGAGTTGATTTGATTCACCTGGCAGGTGTTCTTTTTAAGCAACAAGACACAAGGCGTGTGGTACAGTGGCTTGCGAAAGTATTCACCCTAGACCCTTGGCATTCATATTTTGTTGCAACCTGGAATTAAAATGTTTTTGGAGGATTTGTATCATTTGATTTACACAACATGCCAACACTTTGAAGACGCGAAGTATTTTTTATTGTGAAACGAATAAGAAAAAGACAAAAAACTGAAAACTTGAGAGTGCCTTACTATTCACGCCCTTAAAGTCAATACTTTGTAGAGCCACCTTGCAGCAATTACAACTGCAAACTCTCTTGGGATTCTCTATGAGCATGGCACATCTAGCCCCTGGGATTTTTGCCCATTCTTCAAGGCAAAACTGCTCCAGGTCCAAGTTGCATGGTTCCACTGAGTACAGCAAATTTTAAGTCATACCACAGATTCTCAATTGGATTGAGTCTGGGCTTTGATTAGGCCATCAAAGACATTTAATGTCCCTTAAACCACTCAAGTTTGCATTAGCAGTATACAGGCGTGGCCAAAAGTTCTGAGAATGACACAAATATTCATTTCATAAAGTGCTGCTTGAATACTCCCTTGTGTAAGTAATGTGCAGATAGTTTCATATACTCCCGCAGAAGATTTATGAAGGAGAGTATCCAGATGAATTGTCGACGAATTTTAATCTTTGGACCATTGATCTAAGTGCTCTTCTCTCGTTGGTCAGCCAATGCGCAATCAATTAACGTAGAATCGCATTAAAAAAACATATTATCCAACTCGCATTGTTCAGCGCACGCAGCGCATCCTTTACCACTTCCAGAGTCCTCGTGGAGTCTATCCTACCCCGCGACTGGCCCGCAAAACAAAAACGAGACCAGCATGACATCAATATGTTCAGTGATTCTCTCGTTAACCAAAGCTGTGTAGTCACGCGAGGGATCAAATAGGACTGGACGATCCTCTGTTCATGCGTGATCTGATGGTATCGAAATATTAAACAAACTGGAAGCTTTACATAAAAGGATGATGGAGTGGTGCGTTCGCGAATACGATCCTGTCTCTACCATTCATGGTTATCACTCCTTGTCAACTGCGCTCAGAAGGCTTCTACAGCCCCTTGCCACGAAGAGAAAAACCACGTTCGACCTTACAAATCATTGCGTTGCCACGAGAGACGAATACAGAGCCTTCCACAGTCAAGGATTATTCTGCCAGAATCAATTGAGTAATTTTCACCTAAATCAACCAATTTATACCGGATCGATCAAGAACACATTCACACAGGAAGAGACAGTTACAAATTGTTAGTGAAGAAGGCTATCAGGGTGCACCCAGAAAGCTCACGCAAGCGGCCAGGACCGTCCTCCTAATAGTTGACTCCCAGCACTTCGCGGGTATCCATCCATAACTCAGTACCGCCTTGCTCAGGAATGGCATCAGGCAGGTGGAGTGCATCTGCACACACTAGTGAGGCGAACTCTCTGATCCCGAGGACCTAACTATAACTGTCACCCTATGCGTAGTGTCACAGAATGGCTAGGCGCATAAAAGAAGCCAACTGTGCCTCTCCAGACAAAAGAACACAGGAGGACATGGACTGAAGATATCTGCAAAAGGTACCCAGGTAATTGGACTGCTCAGAGGACTGGGGCGTCAAACTCATTTTCATCTGGATGAAGATCCCTTCTCCGCGCATTATATTTGGGGCATCCCGAAAACAAAAGCTATGGCCGGGAGACAGACAAAAAGTGAGACGGCGTACACCATCCAAGGTCCTGTAGTTCATGCGCGATATAGAAAAGCACTCCTCCGACCGATCCATGCGTGCTGGGGTTGACATAATCAGCCAAGCGGAGGACTCCACTCCCAGCATCTTATTCCTCAAGAACCAAAGCCCTTATGCATATGTTACAACGGAAATGCTACCCAACAACACATCCTCGAGAGAGAGCCAACTATGTCCCACACGCAATCCACGAACACAGCGTTTGGCTGACGAACAATACCTTATAGCCAGCTAATGTATGGAGCACCTTGGACTAACGTCAAAATGCATATACAAGTGGCTCGGGGAACAAAACACATACGGAATATTTTGGGATCCATGGCCAGGAACTCCCCAGAACCTTGAATCCATATGAGAACTTGTGTCAATCCTCAAGATGGCAGGTGACAAACAAAACCCACTAGATTCTGACCAAACTCCAAGCATGATTATGGCAAGAATGGGCTGCCATCAGTCAGCGATGATGGTCCCAGAGTTAATTGACAGCATGCCAGAGAACGGGTCTCAGACGGTCTTTGAATAAACAGAAAGACTCAAACATTGCAATACACTCTTTGCCATAACTTCATGTAATTGTCAAAAACAGCATTGACACTTTAGAAGAAGGTGCTTGTGAATTATTACGCAGATTCCATAGTAACATCTGCACAATTAACATATCTTAAAAGACACCTTAAGCAGCAAAACTTATCGGGTGAAAAATTAATACTTGTAGTCAATTCTATATCAAAGTATCTCATCTATCTCAACAACTTTATCTGCGCCACGACTGTAGTGTGATAGCGTCCATTGTCCTGCACGGAAAAGGATGGAACCTCCCATGCCTAGAGTACTTCAAATCTCGGAAAGCAACATAAAACAGCAGCGGTCTTTCCCTTCAGATGATTTCCCTGTATTAGTGCCAACCATACAGAAGTCCTCTACGAATAGGGTATACTGAGACAATTTCCCCAGTCCCTCCAGATGATGAGATACAAACATACCACCATCCCCCACAAGGGTATATCGGTTTCTCGGTGATGGGAGGTGTTGGCGAGGTGTGTGGGTTCGCTCAGACATAGTGTGCTTTCCTATGTGATGCGCCAAAAAGCTCAATGTTGTGGTCTCATCTGACGGAAACACAAAAAATAAGAACAGCGTATGGCTTTTTATAACTTTCTGGCCACTCTTCTGTAAAAGCCTAGCTCTGTGGAGGTATGACTAAAGTGCGTCCTATGACAGCACTCCAACTCGTCCAACTATGTGAGAGCTTTGCAGCTAATTGACAGCGTTATACTTTGGTACCTGCCTCTTGACTCATGCGTCTGATGAATACCCTATCCTTGCCTGGTCTGGAGGGTGAGTTTTGGTGTGCGGCCCTCTCTTGGCAGGTTTGTTGTGGTGCCATATTCTTTCCATTTTTTAATAATGGATTTAATGGTGCTCTGTGGGATGTTCAAAGTTTCTTATATTTTGTTGTAACCCAACCCTGATCTGTACTTCTCCACAACTTAGTCCCTGACTATGTCCCTGATGAAGAGCTCCTTGGTTAGTGGTGTTGCAGACTCTGGGGCCTTTCAGAACAGGTGTATCTATACTGAGATCATGTGACAGATCATGTGACACTTAGATTGCACACAGGTGGACCTTATTTAACTAATTATGCGACTTCTGAAAGTAATTGGTTGCACCAGATCTTATTTGGGGTCTTCGTAGTAAAGGGGGTGAATACATATGCACGCACCACTTTTCCAMTTTTTTTTTTTTCATTTCACAACACCAATTTGGACTATTTTGTGTATGTCCATTACATGAAATCCAAATAAAAATACATTTAAATTACAGGTTGTAATGATACAAAATAGGAAAAACGGGGGATGAATACTTGTGCAAGGCACTGTATATGAGCAATATACCACGGCTAAGGGCTGTTATTAACCACGACGCAATGCGGAGTGCCTGGATTACAGCCCTTAGCCATGGTATATTGGCCATATACCACAAACCACCTGAGGTGCCTTATTGCTATTATAAACTGGTTACGAACTTAATTAGAGCAGTAAAAATATATGTTTGTCATACACGTGGTATATGGTCTGATACACCACGGCTGTCAGCCAATCAGCATTCACGGCTCGAACCTTCCAGAATATGAAATGTTTTATACACTCAGTGTAAATGGAAGTAGTTGAGAGCGTAGAAAATGGGTTAAATATGGGTAAAAAAWATATATATTATAATTTCCTGATATTTTTATATTTCTCCGATATAGGTCAGAAACTTCAAAACTTTTTATAACTAAAGGGGTCCTACAATTCAAAATCAAATAGCTAATTGATCCTTGGTATGACCATGATGAATGAGATAATGGCATTAAGTTAACCAACCTTTGGAACCTGGTGAAATAGATAATGGTATGAAGTTAACCYACCRTTGGAACCTGGTGAAATAGATAATGGTATGAAGTTAACCAACCCTTGGACCCTGATGAAAGAGATAATGGCATGAAGTTAACCAACCCTTGGACCCTGATGAAAGAGATAATGGCATGAAGT
>NC_036870.1:30795926-30831114 GCF_002910315.2 Salvelinus sp. IW2-2015
TACCTTCATGCCATTATCTCTTTCATCAGGGTCCAAGGGTTGGTTAACTTCATGCCATTATCTCTTTCATCAGGGTCCAAGGGTTGGTTAACTTCATGCCATTTATCTCTTTCATCAGGTCCAAGGGTTGGTTAACTTCATGCCATTATCTCTTTCATCAGGGTCCAGGGTTGGTAACTCATGCATTCTCTTTCATCAGGGTCAAGGTTGGTTAACTTCATGCCATTATCTCTTTCATCAGGGTCCAAGGGTTTGGTTAACTTCATGCCATTTATCTCATTTTCATCAGGGTCCAAGGGTTGGTTAACTTCATGCCATTATCTCTTTCATCAGGGTCCAAGGGTTGGTTAACTTCATGCCATTATCTCTTTCATCAGGGTCCAAGGTTGGTTAACTTCATGCCATTATCTCTTTCATCAGGGTCCAAGGGTTGGTTAATTTCATGCCATTTATCCTCTTCATCAGGGTCCAAGGGTTGGTTAACTTCATGCCATTATCTCTTTCATCAGGGTCCAAGGGTTGGTTAACTTCAATGCCATTCTCTCTTTCATCAGGGTCCAAGGGTTGGTTAACTTCATGCCATTATCTCTTTCATCAGGGTCCAAGGGTTGGTTAACTTCATGCCATTAATCTCTTTCATCGAGGGTCCAAGGGTTGGGGTTACTTCATGCCAGTTAACCAACCCTTGGACCCTGATGAAAGAGATAATGGCATGAAGTTAACCAACCCTTGGACCCTGATGAAAGAGATAATGGCATGAAGTTAACTGACCCTTGGAACCTCTCTGTATATGTTCCTCCTCCCCCTCTACAGCACTCCAGACTTCCACTTGAAGTACATGGCTTTGTTTAAACTAGAACCCCAACATACATGTCAACACTTGTACTCTTAGATACCCTTTTCAGTGGATTACTTCTGCCCCCTTTAGGTCTACACAAAGCACTACAATACCGAGTTATATGGCAACCTATTGCAGTGATATACTATCTTCTCGAAACCTTTTATTCTTGGTAACTATGACTGTGAAAAGGGAAAACCATTCCCAGATCATTATCATTGGCAAACAGCATAATGTGCAGTCAATTGAACCCAAATCTATTTGGCCTGAGTAATTGGAGTTTAATTGACTGGTATACTMTTTTTGTTGCTGCACCAAGCAGAGTTCACTTCTGTGGCTCGTTTACTTGGCTGTGATTTAATTCAACGTATACTCTAAGGAAAGATGTTGCTAAGAGTTTTAAGTCTGAAGGATGGGYACACAAGAGTGCGTGCATTCAACCCTCGTCTGTGACCTCTCTAACAGAAAATAAATCATCTGTGAAATAAGTGCTTGTCCGATGTGACATGTAACTTAACTGTCAAAAAATATCTGAGCAACAAAACATTAAAAACAGAATCCAGCTTTACAGAAACCTTCACCAAGTTGCTTTCACACTGTGAAATTCACAATAATGTGTGAAATGCATTGGGAAGTATTGGGTCTCTTCCACCGAGGTAGAAAAGTTAGAAACTTCACATTGCAGAGAAAAAAAGTACAAAGAGGCAAAAAGTGAGGGTGAGGATTGACTTGTAACACATATTATACCCTACAATGCCAGGACTTATAGTGAAAGCTCTCTGTTTAAGCAGCTTATTTCCCCAAAGCAGCCAGGCATTCTCAATCCACCGTGCACCTGTATTTATATGTGTATTTATGTATGTATGTATTCATTAAACAGACACAAATGTTTCGCTGTGCCGCCGCGGCTGCCCTTGTCGGCGTAAACAGCAACAACAATGGATGAGGAAATTGAACGTGGAAATTTAAGATGAAACAAGTTTTTTTCTACTATTGATAAAGGGAAACGACCGTGTCTAACTTAAAGGCCTGCAGCATCAGGGAGGCATCACGACACCCTATACCCTATATAGTGCACTACGTATGACCAAAGCCCTATTCCCTATATAGGGCACTACGTATGACCAAAGCCCTATACCCTATATNACACCCTATACCCTATATAGTGCACTACGTATGACCA
The DNA here is from genome assembly GCF_002910315.2 of Salvelinus sp. IW2-2015. Classification (NCBI taxonomy): domain Eukaryota; kingdom Metazoa; phylum Chordata; class Actinopteri; order Salmoniformes; family Salmonidae; genus Salvelinus; species Salvelinus sp. IW2-2015. The sequence goes on from NC_036870.1 coordinate 30,797,948, forward strand.
AAGCCCTATTCCCTATATAGGGCACTACGTATGACCAAAGCCCTATACCCTATATAGTGGTCCAAAATGGCACCCTATTGCCTATATAGTGCAATACTTTTGATCATGTTCCATAGGGCTCTAGTCATACGTAGTGCCCTATATAGGGAATAGGGCTTTGGTCATACGTAGTGCACTATATAGGGTATAGGGCTTTGGTCATACGTAGTGCACTATATAGGGTATAGGGTGCCATTTGGGACATAACGGTAGGATTCCAGCTCCACTGAATGACCCTCGTCTCCCAGTGCTTTCATTTTCCGCACACACAAAGCAACAAAGGATAATAACTCAGCTCGGATCCAATAAGGAAATATGATGTATACTTTCTAAGTACAAACGAGCTCAACATCATTTATGTTTACGTTGATGCTCCTTAAAGTAGTGTGTGTATACATTTTCATACGGGTCACCCGTGGGACTCGGAACCCACTACGCTGGCGTTACAAGCACCATGCTACCAAGTGAGCCACATGGGACAGTTGATGTCTTTGCGCAAACAGGCCTACACTATACCAGACCCTAATAAAGGACAACCCTATAACCATATTCCTTTTTATATTTAATGTTATGACTATAACACTGTGTATACTATACCAACACACACTATATCAGACCCTAATATAGAACCACCCCAGAACAAGTCCAGCGATACGTTTAAATCTAATCTAAGACATATGTGGGCGGTCCATCCTTGCCGAGACCTCACCTCTCTCTAATGAAATGTTCTGTGGTATTGAAAGATAACAACACTGACACTTCAGGGCAGCAGACAATTAGTGGAGTGACTGTTGGGGGATAGATGGCCACAGAGCGAGGATAAAAGCAGAAACACACCTGCGGGCACACACACGCGCGCGCCAGGAGGAAATAAAAGCAGCTCTAACGGCGGAGGCAACTTGGGTGACCCTGGCACGCAGCACAGCACCGTCCACAGATGACGACCTGTGTTCTCCCTCTCGCTCTGGGAATGAACAAAAGAGAGAGCTGGTTAGAGAGCTGGTCCTGTGCCCACACCACAGTCCTGAGACAGCTGGTCCTGTGCCCACACCACAGTCCTGAGAGAGCTGGTTAGAGAGCTGGTCCTGTGCCCACACCACAGTCCTGAGAGAGCTGGTCCTGTGCCCACACCACAGTCCTGAGAGAGCTGGTCCTGTGCCCACACCACAGTCCTGAGGGAACATGCTAAGTGCGTTCAGCCTTGGCTCAGCCACTTGAGACAATGAGCCAAAGTGTTTATATCTCCGCTGCTGCAGCGATCAAGACTTGAATGTTGAGCTGAATTTTCCAACCACTCTAAGTCACGGCTTGGGTCCACTTGTAGATGAATCTCGGTATCGTACAACCACTCTAAGTTCACCGGCTTGGGCATCACTTGTAGATGGATCTCGGTATCATACACGCATTTTAATTCACCGCTTGGGCATCACTTGTAGATGAATCTCGGTATCGTACAACCACTTTAAGTTCACGCGCTTGGGCATCACTTGTAGATGAATCTCGGTATCGTACAACCACTTTAAGTTCACCGGCTTGGGCATCACTTGTAGATGAATCTCGGTATCGTACAACACTTTAAGTTCACCGGCTTGGGCATCACTTGTAGATGGAATCTCGGTATCGTACAACCACTTTAAGTTCACGGCTTGGGCATCACTTGTAGATGAATCTCGGTATCGTACAACCACTTTAAGTTCACCGGCTTGGGCATCACTTGTAGATGAATCTCGGTATCGTACAACCACTTTAAGTTCACCGGCTTGGGCATCACTTGTAGAATGAATCTCGGTATCGTAACAAACCACTTTAAGTTCACCGGCTGGGCATCACTTGTAGATGAATCTTCGGTATCGTACAACCACTTTAAGTTCACCGGCTTGGGCATCAACTTGTAGATGAATTCTCGGTATCGTACAACCACTTTAAGTTCACCGGTTGCATCCACTTGTAGATGAATCTCGGTATCGTACAACCACTTTAAGTTCACCGGCTTGGGCATCACTTGTAGATGAATCTCGGTATCGTACAACCACTGTGGCACAGAATATAAAGACCTGCTGAAGAGCACATGCGCGGCCGTGCACCTCCTCCAGGACTGCCGCGCAGATGAAATGCCAGGCTGCACAGAGACTCGAGAGATTGAATTCACTGAGTTCGCCCCATTAGTTTGCACTATATAGATTCACGTTTTTTTTTTCTGTGATGGAAACAACATTATATCAGCCCCTTTTCAATGCAACAAAACAAAACAAATCTACCTTTGCAAGATTGACTCTGTGATGTTGTTGTAGGCAGAGCCAGAGCACAATAGAGTATAATTTAATTTGCAGGGGGACCTTGGCCCACGAGCAGTCTTTCAATCATCTGCGAGTGAATGTGCTTTTCAGTGCGGTAGGCTACATTGTATACTTCTCTGTATGGTAATAATAATTRCTTTCATTTTGTAATAAAACAATGCAATTTACAGTCACCTATTTAGTCCATGGTGTTACAGACCAAGTCAAAAATCATGTAAAAACGTTTTTAAAGGTCTCAGGCAAAGTCGGCCTGCATTGAACACCACATATAGGCCTATTGGCTGCTGTCTAAAACTGTTAGGGTACAGCCTCAGTGTTTACTGTAAACGCACCCTGGAAGTTGCACAAAATTCTCACAACCTTCAGGTTTCCGCTCAGTGCCCCCAAAAATTAAAGGGAACGTTGCTGAAGGGGATTAGTTGTGGTAGTGTAAAGTGGGATGATTCAGCAACGAGAGAGAGAGAGAGAGAGAGAGAGAGAGAGAGAGAGAAGAGAGGAGAGAGAGAGAGAGAGAGAGAGAGAGAGAGAGGAGAGAGAGAAGAGAGAGAGAGAGAGAGAGAGAGAGACGAGAGAGAGACGAGAGAGAGAGAGACAGCGAGAGAGTGAGAGAGAGAACGAGAGAGAGCGAGAGAAAGTGAGAGAAAGCGAGAGAGACAAGAGAGAGAGAGCGAGAGAGTAAGAGAGAGAGAGAGAGCGAGTGAGAGAAAGAGAGAGGGAGAGAGAATTTATGCTGAGGCTTCATTGTTATGTCGTGCCTGCCTGTGGTTCTCTGAACAGCCTGTTCTGACTCTGTTATTCTCTGAACAGCCTGTTCTGACTCTGTCTGTGGTTCTCTGAACAGCCTGTTCTCTGTTGATTTATGATCTGCAGCTTTTTGAGAGGAGGAGGAAAAGCCAGAAATAGAGGAAGGGGGGAGACAGAGAGAGAGGAAGGGGGGAGAGACAGAGAGAGAGGAAGGGGGAGAGATTGTCTCCCTGCTCTCCTCTCCAACAATTACTTATCTTCATATGATCTACTATAGACAAAAAGTTATTCATGTCAGTGGTTTGACATTCTTGCTTGGTCTCATGATTGTTTAGAATGTGATTTAATTTATACATGTACAAATCTTTTGTAATGCAAAAAAAAAATGTCACATCCCACAAAAACTCATTCAGGTGACACAATATATTTTTATCATTAACAAGGTTCCCCATGGTTAAAAACCTGGAGGAATTCTAATGGCTTCGTGGGCTGATATGTATTCTACAGAGCAAAGACCAGTCCTCGGTTTGTTGTTTTACCCTCTGATGGAAAGGGCTGATCCTACTAGGCTTACCAACTGTGATAAACAAACAGCTACAGTATGTCAAACTTGAGGTGGGAAGAATKTGAGACAACTATGGGAAATACAATCTTTAACCTCACTTACAGAGGCAAACACAAAGCAAAATCCTTGTTTGAGAGTGAAAACACCGGAAATCAATGAGAAAATCAATGAGACTAACAATAGCAGCTTGGAGCAGAAACTGTGAGAAGCCCGCTTTTTCACATTCTTACCGCCTTTTTGAGTGAGTTGAGAACTAAACAAGTCGACCCTAACAGTGAGCTCCACATCCATGGCACCCAGGGCAGCAGYAGAGGTGAACATCTGAAGAATGGATGCTGTTTCATCGTACTCAGTGTATGATAGCAGGCCAGAGATGTCCATTCTGCAAATAAGGAGGGCTTTAGTTTATACGGTATTCTCTCTGTGTCTCTGGGACAGGGGGAGAGAGGGAGAGAGAGTCTTGCTAAATATTGTCATGGAAATTAAACAAATTCTGGGGACAGTTCCACTACCCTAAAAATGCAAATTTTGCCTGTGGACTCACATGAACGTMTTAAAGCAAATTATGTAAGGGAAAACAAGGAACAAGTTCACATATTGCAATGTGATGTCACCCCCTACCGACAAACTCCTGCSTAGCATGTGAGTTGTAGCGACGTCCAAGCCAGTGATAGAAAGGGAAACATCAAGAAACATTTATATTTTAGTAGACACTCTTATCCAGAGCGACTAGGGTTAAGTTGCTTGCCCAGGGGCACATCGACAGCTTCTTCAACTAGTTGGCTCTGGGATTTCAAAACAGAGACCTTTCGGTTACTGGCAAAACACTCTTTACTGCTAGCCTACCTTTATTAGTGTGGCTACGAAGTGGTTTTCAGAGGATGCAGCGATGGGGGATATGGGGAGAAGATTGGAGATTCAACAGCTGGAATGTTGTGATGGTGTGTTTGATGTGACCACAGGGCTGCGTCTACACCCTATCCCATTACGCAATGACGTAAAGAAAGAGATAGYTGAAGTCAACCTAGCCCGGTTCATTGGAAATGGTAGACTGCTATTATCCTGTGGTAGCCAGGCTCAGCAGGGGAAGATTTTTCAAATGGAAACTCTCAAGGAAGGAAGAAGATCAAAAACCATGTCCCTGGAGCTTATGCTAAATTGAGTGGAGTCATTTATTTGGTCCCACTATCTCCATTGATGATATTAAAGAACATGTGAAGGAACTGGTGCTTCTACTAGTCCTGACATGGTRTCGAGGCCTTTTCAGAAAGATTGCTCCCATAAATGTGCTGTGTCAAAGGACATTTTGGTAGTAAATTCACGAATCGGATTGTGGAAAGRAGAAATGTCAGGTTYAAGAMTATTGTGGATATGGCAACAGAGTTATTAGGGGTAACAAGTTACTGTCTACATGTTGTTGTTTTTTTTATGRTGATTAATCGCAAGGATGGATTGTCTCAGTWTMATWGAGATAGTTTGAAGKGGTGGGGTTTTGGGGAGGGTTTGTTAGAAGTAGGTAGGGATTTTTTATTTTATTAGTCGTACATAATTAGCCAAACCATGATTGATCGCACACTCCGACACAATAGGTGGCGACATGCACCTTAATAGCGGACCGCCATTATACTACAGAAGAAGACGAGGACTCTCGTCCTCAGGCGGATACTTAAAAATGTAACACCAAAATATGTAGACTGCTGCAAAATCAACTGCTGATTGTTTTGTAGGGTCAGTCTGTTACATTTTCAGGGAAGACATGCATAAAGAACACGTTTCATCAAAGTATGTCAATATCACTCCATCCAGGGATGAATGCGTGTACACAAGCTGTTACTGGTAATTGTCCGCAATGCATGCATGTTCAGAATGAAGCTAGGTGGCTAGCTGTAAACATAATGGTAGCGGAATAAACGCCACTCCATTGTGAGGGAGGCTTGGTGAAGTTCATATGAATTTAATTCACCATGGAGTTAAGTAGTCCGCTAATATAATGGGTGCATGAATTACATTTTAAAATCTTGCTTTTTCAGTGAGGAAAATGTCTGGAAACTATGTGAACACATCAAGACTCAAACGCAAATACATTTGGACGAAGTGTATGCAGTCTTTATATCAAATGAAAGAAAAATGGTAAGTTGTATTAGGTCGTTAAAAGGTGATTGAAATTATGTGWGTCATTGTTAACCCTTTACTCTGTTATATTAATTGATGAATTTCCATTCCTCTCAGATCCCAATATGGAAACAGAAGTCCAGTCGTGGAGATGAACCTGTTGTTTGGGTAGGCACTGTCCCTTGGCTTTCATTTTCAGACAGAGGATGGAGGAAGCCAGAACTAGGAAATATGAAGCCACACCCTTGCCTTTAGCATTATGGGAAAAATATTGTAGCCTACACTGTAAACTATTACAACGGTCACAATATAACATTCATCATTCTGTTTGTAGGATTATCACGTTGTCCTACTTCATCAGAATCAGCAGGGACAGAGCTTTATTTATGACCAGGATTCAGTCCTGCCTTTCTCCTGTCCTTTCCATGTTTACACTACAGAAGCCTTCCATACAGATCATGGCCTTAAACCAGCTTTCTGGAGGTAAGCAAGTATTCATATTGTTATTTTACCTTTTTATATTCTAAGCAAGTATGTGTATCAAGGTAATCGGTTCTCTTCAATGATAAACACTTTTGAWTACTTGTCTATTCAACGCTTTCCAGGAAGTTGCGAGTTATTCCTGCAGATACCTACCTGAAGAATTTTGCCTCGGACCGGTCACATATGAAAAATGCCGATGGGACATGGCGCATGCCTCCACCGCTGTATCCTTGTATTGAAACAACAGGTACATCTCTGTCCTATTACATATTTCTTCTTGCAAAACTCAATATTTGAATGGAAATCACATTTGTCTGTGAGGATTGTCTAACGGAATAATGGGTTTTTCGTTCTAGACTCTAAAATGAACCTGGATGACTTCATCAGTATGGATTCKAAAGTGGGATGTGGACATGTATATGGTCTCTCTGAATTTGTCAAACACTTTGCAGAAAAATMATGATTGCTGGTTTGAAATTAATATACAGATTGGTGGTTACCTGCTGGATATTTTCTGCCTTTCTCAGCTCAAGACTACTACAGGGTCACAATCCAGGAAATAACAATTCTCAATGTTACGTTCCTTATCCTGGTGGCAGAAGGAAGCCATAGGAATCGCCAGGAATATYTCTACGCCATAAATACAGATGCCACAAAAACTAAATTATTACACATTGTATAGTTAAATGCAATGCATACGAAGCAAACTGTACAGGGATGAGTTGTAAAATGTATCTTAACGTCATTTAAAGCAAATAATGCATTTGTCTTTGTGGAAATGTTTTATTTTYTGAGATAAGCACAAGTTACAAGATGTAAATAAAAACATGGGAGCTTMAGTTTCTGGCATTTATTGATAGTTACTGAACTTGTCAGAGGGGAAGGAGGAACTGGAATACAAAGAAAATAAATGCTGTTATGTTGAAAATACAGTAGTCTAAATTATTTCAGTAATAACCAAATACGAACAATCACACCAACGAGAGTCACTTTTAAGCAATGGCCGCCAAGTAGTCTTTCACTTCTGCGGGTGAGAGTCGCCTGAAGCCTGCTTCATTGCAGATCCCCACTTCAATATTGTCTTCGGTCATCTGACCCTCYAAGCTTTCCTGTGAATAAAATACAGCATTCAGGATTCTGCTAATAACCAAAAGATCACAAAAGAGTCCTGTGGTCTCTTTTAACAGACGTATGTGATGACAAGAGAGCATAGAAGGGGAAGGGCTATGAGAACGTTTCATGTATAGCCCTTTCCACATAGAAGCCCAGCAGCAGACGTGTACAACGGAGTCACTCACCTTCAATGTCAAGATAGCTGTGTGGATGGCGTCTTCCAGTTCCAGGTCCTCGTTGTATCTGAGTGAGGAGACACACAACCCACATTTATTAAAGGGTTACTAGAGGTGTCACTACAGACCCTGGTTCGATGCCGGGCTGTATCACAACCTGCCGTGATCGAGAGTCCAATATGGCYGCGCACAATTGGCCCAGTGTTGTCGGGGTTATGGGAGGGTTTGGCCAGGGTAGGCCGTCATTGTACAGGGGGGGGTGGTAAATTGAAGTACCTTTTCTCAAGGAATGTTTTCCCATTGACGTAGTTCTTCCCCATAGCAGTTGCTTTCCAGGCAAAATATGCTCCCTGGGTAGAGAAATCCAGACATGGTTATCAATGTATCATGATCTCACAACAAACAGACAAATATGCTCAGATAGCAAATGGTGGTAACCAGCCCTTACAGACGGATCAGACTGGAAAAGGTATGGTCTGTCCTCATCCCAACCTGCGATCAGCAAGGACACTCCAAAAGGACGGACACCCCTGCAACGTAAGACAAAACATTTAAAAGAGARGCATTAAAACATTTAATCCTACATGAAGCAAACTGACTCCATCATGAATGCATTCATTTATAAAATTAACTACATTAGAATAACCTCCCTCAATAATCCCCCCCCAGAGTCATTTTGTTACATCCTATGAWTCTTAATTGATCGTCTGAAAAGGAACATTGAGGTACTTTTATAATGTCCACCCGGCACAGCCAGAAGAGGACTGGCCACCCCTCGGAGCCTGGTTCCTCTAGATTTCTCCCTAAGTTCCTGCCTTTCTAGAGAGTTTTCCCTGGCCACTGTTCTACATCTGCATTGCTTGCGCTTTGTGGTTTTAGGCATGGTATCTGTCTGTATTAGCACTTCTGTGACATCTGCTTACAGTGCATTCTGAAAGTATTCAGAGCCCTTGACTTTCCACATTTTATTATGTTACAGCCTTATTCTAAAATGGATTAAATAGTTTACTCCTCAATCTACCCACAATACCCCATAATGACAAAACAAAAACAAGTTTTTAGAAATATATATATTTCTTAAACGCTATTACATTTACATAAGTATTCAGACTCTTTACCCAATACTTTGTTGAAGCACCTTTTGCAGCGATTACAGCCTCAAGTCTTCTTGGGTATGACACTACAAGCTTGGCACACCTGTATTTGAGGAGTTTCTCCCATTCTTCCCTGCAGTCCCTCTCAAGCTCTGTCAGGTTGGATGGGAACGTTGCTGCAGAGCTATTTTCAGGTCTCTCCAGAGAGGTTTGATCGGGTTCAAGTCTGGGCCACTCAAGGACATTCAGAAACGTGTCCTGAAGTCAGTCGTGCGTTGTCTTGGTTGTGTACTTAGGGTCGTTGTCCTGTTGGAAGGTGAACCTTCACCCCAGTCTGGAGGTCCTGAGCTCTCTGGGCCAGGTTTTCATCAAGGATCTCTCTGTACTTTGCTCCGTTCATCTTTCCCTCAATCTTGACTAGTGTCCCAGTCCCTGCCATTGAAAAACATTCCCACAGCATGATGCTGCCATCACCATGCTCCACTGTAGGGATGGTGCCTGGTTTCCTCAGACCAGATAAACTTGTTTCTCATGGTCAGAGTCCTTTAGGTGCCTTTTGGCAAACTCCAAGCAAGCTGTCATGTACCTTTTTCTGAGGAGAGGCTTCCGTTTGGCCACTCTACCATAAAGGCTTGATTGGTGGAGTGCTGCAGAGATGGTTGTCCTTCTGGAAGGTTCTCCCATCTCCACAGAAGAACTCTGGAGCTCTGTCAGAGTGACCACCGGGTCACCTCCCTGGCCAAGGCCCTTCTCCGCTGATTGCTCAGTTTGGCTGGGCAACCAGCTCTAGGAAGAGTCTTGGTGGTTCCAAACTTCTACCATTTAAGAATGATGGAGGCCACTGTTCTTGGGGATCTTCAATGCTGGAGACATTTTTTGGTACCCTTCCKCAGTTCTGGGCTTCGACACAATCCTGTCTCGGAGCTCTACGGCCAATTCCTTCGACCTCATCGCTTGGTTTTTGCTCTGACATGCATTGTCAACTGTGGGACCTTATACAGACAGGTGTGTGCCTTTCCAAATCATATCCAATCAATTGAATTTACCACAGATGGACTCCAATCAAGTTGAAGAAATATCACAAGGATGATCAATGGAAACAGGATGCACCTGAGCTCAATTTCAAGTCTCATAGCAAAGGGTCTGAATACTTAAGTAAATAAGGTATGTTTTTTTTTATACATTCACAAAAAATCTATTTTTGAATAAGGCTGTAACAAAATGTGGTAAATGTCAAGGAGTCTGAATACTTTCAAAGGCACTGTGTGTGTGTGTGTGTGTGTGTCAGGGGTGTGTGAGCGAGAGAGAGATCGAGAGAGAAATATGAGTTTCCAAAAAGTCATGAATTAGGCCTTTCAGGATGACCTACTTCTAGTGAGGCTACTAGATTTCCAGTATGAATGATTGGGTCTATGCCAAACAGCTTTTTCTAAGGCTAAGTAGACATGTAACAGAGAATAAAGAGATGCTCTTAAGTCTGTGCATGGATATCAGAGCAAAGCGTCTGAATACTTATGGAAATAAGGTGTTTATTTTTAATACATTTGCAAAAACCTGTTTTCGCTTTGTCATTATGGGGTATGGTGTGTAGATTGGATTTTTTTGGTCCATTTTACAATAAGGCTGTAATGTAACAAAATGTGGGGAAGGGGTCTGAATACTTTCCTAATGTACTGAATAAATGATGAATAAACAGTTGACTTTTGAACTACTCCACATTTATATTCTGGTCATTTAAGCTAAGAGAGAACTGTGAATCAGTCATGGTAAGCAAAACATTAATCCTCAATAAGTAGCTACAGTATTTTACTCCATACCCTGATTGTGTGTACTCCTGCATGACGGAGGCCACCCTCTGAACGAGCTGAGCTGTGGGGATGGGCTCCTGGTACACCAGGAAGTACTGCTGGGCCAACTTCCTGGCTCTCCGGAGCAGCACCCTGTCAACACAACAAAGAGCATCTCTCCCGAGTCCAGTCGTCTCATTACAGTCAAGGACTGTACCTTTAGTTTACTTGGTTTAGCATGTATGCTAAGAAATAAGATCTTAGCAATATTCTATAAAACAACTACATCATGTTTCTATATATAATATACTAGAGTGCATAGGTAGTGGCATATGTATAATACTACATGCTGAAGTTGATTTTCAGTAAGAATGAGTTCCCCATTCCCTCATTACCTGTAGTCAGGTCCCATGCCACTGTACACCATACCAATGTGTTTGGTTATAGGCTCAACTTTGTGAACACTGGTCTCGTCGTAAAGGATAGACTTCTGTTTCTTCTCTGTTGCCAAGACAACTCCATTTGAGGCTGTAGTTAGGGGAGAAAAATGACATGAGCTTGGAATCAGCTCTCAAAACTTGAGGTGTTAATGAAAGTTTAGTTGTGTATAAGTCTGTTGAGGTGTTTAATTGGATGTGTACTTATTAAATCAATAAATAGACATGGTGGATATAAACTACCTGCATCAAAATGTTTTAATCTAACTACTCACCTTTGATTCCTACAGCGGGTGCACCTGCGGCCACTGCTGCCAGGGCATATTCAATTTGGACCAGCTTCCCAGAGGGGCTGTAAGGAACGAGGAAGATATGTAACTAGGTAAACGTTAGTTATAGCACTAACCTACACCTGTTCATAGAAATGTTGTAAGTTAAATCAGTTACATCCATTTAATTAGCTAGCTACATATCTGGCTAGCTAACCGAGTAGCCAGTAGCCAAAACTAAACTAGTTTCGGCTATGTAGCCAGCTAACGTAACAGGGGGGGGGGCTACAAATAATCATACATTAGCCTAAATTACAGCGCTATATATTGGCTTACGCTAGCTAGCCCGCTTGAACTCTTCAACAGCTACCGGTAAGAAGCTAGCCAGTTAGCATCGGCGTGACACTGCATCTCTTGCAGAGTTGCCTCAAGTGTTTTTAATGGCCATTGAGCTAAATCAAGATCACAATTATAGCAGAATATGGCCTCACAGTAAGATGTTAATTGACTACGTTTTGCGATGCAGAAATATATTTTTATTTTGCTTTACCTGAAGGTAGTGAGGGAGAAACTATATCCTCGTTCAGCCATTGTTAATCTGTCTTGAGGAAAGTTTTGCTGGACGGACCAGATAGCGGAAATGAACAACATGAAGTTCCGGTTCCGCCCATTTATTTCTCTGTGAAACCGAAGGGCATATGTATATGCGCGTACATGGGTGATATGAAACATGCCCATAACGTTCACAGGATTCTCGGAATTCATGAATAAACGTTTTTTTACAAGTATCATAATGCAATTTATAATAGAAAGGAGTTGTTTTGTTACTCTTTGTAGAGGTGTTGTCAGAGAGTGGATGTTAACTGGTGTAAATGCAACGCATCCGCGTCAGAGGTCATTTACATAAGTGAAAATGGTTTAAAATAAATGCATGTCATTCTCTCTATTCCTTTCATCTTCAAATACAATTGTATTTCAGATGGAACATGGCATTGTGGAGATGCAGTACAATCACTAAGACAGGAGGAATTTAGTTATTTGAGCATCTTTATTGAGATAAAACCAACACATTAAGCATGCAAGATGAACAGAACTTTACATACAGTTGAGCAAAGGCCAGAGTGAACAAATTGAGTATTGTATTGGCATTGTGTGTGGATATCTTAAACATGGTTTTCACCCCCCCCCCAAACTGTGATTACGCTTTTCTTTTTACACKGATTTCAGAATCATTCAATATTTAAATATTAAATATGTATTTATTTGCCTGTAAGAACTATAGCAAATGTGGTGAAAGTTTAAAGTACACACAAAACACTCAATTTTGCACAATTCTACAATAAGTTTCAGTTTATTATTGAACATATGAAATATTCCACATATAGTATTTATGAGCAAAGGGAGAATCCGGTTGAAACTTCATATAAATGATAACTGCAAAAGCATCCATTCTGATCATGAATAAAATAGTCTGCATTGGTTCGGTATGTGCTTAATAGGAACGGATGGCGGGAGGGATAGCAGCACAGTCCTCTGCATCCAGTGAGTGATCAATAACCGGTCTGTAGCTCAGAGTTACCTGTAACAAAAGCACAGAAGGGAGAAATTAGTGAGTGATGGCAAATGTACATTGGCATGTAACCTAGACTCCGCTATCATTGTGCTGTTAAGCATGAACGTCTGTTACAATTAGGCTTGAGGGATATACCGTATACAAACGTATGCTTTTGATTGGGGACCGGGGGGGTTGCTACACCACTGCTTATAACTAACTATAAGTTAAGTATAACTACAGTGGCATGTATTCATGGACATGGATGCCAAGGGAGGCCAGGCTTCCCCCCKAAAAATGGCCCAAATAATAATAAATTATTATAAAGAAATCTTTCGTCTGCATTTCATACATTTTCCTTCAATTAGCAAAGGGCTGAATGTATCATCTCWCTGACCCGGTCTCTGTATGTGTAGACCATCTGATGCTGRCTGGTCAACAAAAAAAATGTAATTGTTGCTGCCCGTAGCATTGAATGTAAGCAAAGCCAGCGAGCATTTGGCCTCCCTTGCTGAAAATGTTTTATACAATAACCAAATCAGCGTTGAGTTAAACTGAGTGAGCTCAGCTATAAATGGTCCTGGCCCACAAAAAAAAAGTATCAAGGGAAGCCAGTTTGGATTTGGCTTCAGACCAATCACACCAAGCCAAACGTCATTGACAGAACTTGAATTGTTGCATCTCGTTGTGTGGTTGTCCTCCGGTGGGCTAAAATTGTCCCTTTCCTAAATTAGCCATGGATGGCGATAGGGAGTTGGACTTGTGGTTTTACTTAATTATCCATACTGGCCAATGATTAMAACAGCGATRCTGATCRAAKCKTAKATTCATACATTGTTCCTCTGGCCTGAGAGGATGTAAGTTCAATATGTAGCTAGATGTAGTAGGCTAATGTTAACTAGCTSGCTKATCGTTACCCATGAAATCAAGTTGGGCTAACAAGCAAGTATTTTAGCCAGGTAGCCTAGGACAACAAAAAAATAAAGTGTACAGAGTCATAGACCACTTCGCTAACATGAAAAGAGGATGGCATTGGCGTTTCTCTACAAGTAGGGTGAATCAACATGTTTTTCTACTTACGCACACACTCACAACCACACAGAAATCAGTGCCATGGATAGCCACATTTCGCTTACGTTGATTGGACTAAATTGTTTTTGGAATCTTTTAGTTGTCACTATTAGACTAAACAGAGGTGATTTGATGATGTTGAAGTGGTTCTGGAATAGTGGAGGCAGGTCCTGTTTTTGCAGCAACTGTGGTTCTAAATCAATAGTTGTGAAAATGTCAGCAACATTAATTTGATTGACCATGCTGTAGGTCATTTAACTGTTTGTTACATGCAATGTGTTTTCTGGACTTCACCGGACAGATGTTGCCCTCTAGTTTTGTGATGAAACAAATGGTTGACTTTATATCACAGTGTCAAGGCATATGAACTAACAGGTTATAGAGCAACACAATTATCACAACACATAGGTTGTAATATTGCTTCTTTTTTTTTTTTAACCCTGGCAGTTATACCACTCAACCATAGTTACAATTAATCCTGTCATTTATATTTAGAAAAATGAAGTTAACGCAATCATTAGGCATCAATTTGGTTTACCTTCCCGGTCTTTGGATCCACAGTGGACAGGGTGTGTTTCCTCCAGTGCTCTTCAATGGGCTTCTTCACCTGTCCCGCCAGAGGCCTGGCGTAGTCAAGCTCATCCATACGGTCCTGCAATGTTAAATGGGCCTCTTTCAGAATGACATCAGTCTACATACTGTTACAACTACTGCTGGAGAGAGTGTCTATAGTTGTTTTATGGTGGATGTTTACACAAAAGCATTGTCTGTCAATATGCATTACTTTCAGCTCCCCCAAAATATGTCCACATCGAGACCCCTACTGTGAAGCAAAATGCAACCATTGGATGCATAGAAGAAGTAAATCTCACTTTACCAGACACAAAATGTTCATTGCAGACCAGGCTTGTATAGGAGTGGTTTGTGTCTTCAGTAAATTGTCATTGCAGACCAGGCTAGTACAGGAGTGGTTTGTGTCTTCAGTTCTTACCTTGAAGTCCTCTCTGGAGTGGGCTCCCCTGCTCTCCTGGCGCTGCTCGGCAGAGTTGATGGTCTGCACAGCGTTCAGCATAAGGTTCTGCAGCTCCAGGGTCTCCACTAAGTCAGTGTTCCACACAATACCTGAGGGGGAGGGAGACAGAGTGAATAGCTGAGGGCGAGGGAGACAGAGAATAGCTGAGGGGGAGGGAGAGAGTAAATAGCTGAGGGGGAGGGAGAGAGAGTGAATGACAGTGCTACAGAACATCTTTACGTGCATGTTTGAAGTTTTTACAACCAAGCCCAACAAATGGGACAACAAAGATCGGCCTCTGTAAGAAGGGGAAAGTCTATTCTTATCACATCAGCAGAGGGAATGAGATGCCGACCTCTGTCGAAGGTCTTGATGTCGTCCAGGGTRTGGTAGACGGCGTCCATCTTGTCACATCCCTCCTTCAGGACCTTGCCGGTACGGAACACAGCYGCGTGGTTCTGCATGGTCTGACAGCGGAGAGAGGAACGCATGCTTAGAGAAGACGTGATGGTACTGTACAAGTCCTCAAAGCCCATTACCTGTACATTTGACAAACATCCAAGGTCAATTCCCTATTATGGACGTTAGACATCCGTTCCATATTTTTAGGATCCATACCTTCTGCATGTTCACTCTGATCTCAGAGGTCCTTATGTTGCCATCAGCAAACCTCAGCTTGTCCAGGTTGGCCACAGACTCCTCTCCTGCGTTGGGCTTCAGGGGGGAGAGCTTCTCTCCTTCAGAACCATCACATTGCCAGGATTGTAAAAATATATTTAACTATTTAAAATCTGTTATTTCATCCAGGTTAGTCCAATTGTGATAATTTTTCAAGAGGAGTCTTGGCATTCACATTGAAAAGCTGTGGGACAATCCATTAATGCATGTGATTTTTGTCTTGATGACATACGGGCAAAGGTTTGAAAAACGGAGAGTATGAAGTTGTTACCTGGAGTGCAGATGTCAGTGATTGTGTGAGCGCAGGCGCGTCCAAACACCACCAGATCCAACAGGGAGTTGGCTCCCAGACGGTTGGCACCATGGACACTGGCACAGGCAGCCTCGCCACAGGCAAACAGCCCTGGCACCACCTTATCACCCTCCTCGGACGTATGGGTGATGACCTGTGGGAGAACAGGACAGTAAATAATTATATAATAAAAAAGGTTTAATGTAATCAAACTAGGGGAGGTCCAGTTTAAAAGACTCACTCTACACAGAGCTCTCATTGTATCTGTCTACTTATTTTAGAGTTATTCAACAGGACTTTAAAAAAAGAAAAATATGCAGATCTAGTGCATTTATTTGCTATGGGTACTGCTAGTTACCTGTCCCCTGTAGTTGGTGGGGATTCCTCCCATGTTGTAGTGTACAGTGGGCAGGACYGGGATGGGCTCTTTGGTGACGTCCACGCCGGCGAAGATCATGGCGGTCTCAGAGATGCCGGGTAGACGAGTGGCCAACTGCTGTGGGGGGAGATGGTGCAGCTGCAGGTATGCATGGTCTTTCTCTGGGCCACATCCCCTAGTGACACATATACAGGACTGTTAGCATGACAGGTTCACGTGGGGTTTCTCTGGGTCACTCAGATACAGGGCTGTTGTCATGACAGATTCACGTGGGGTTTCTCTGGGTCACCTCAGATACAGGCTGTTGTCCTGCGGGCTTGTCGGGGGCGCTTTCCTCTGGGTCACTCAGATACAGGGCTGTTGTCATGACAGGTTCACGTGGGGTTTCTCTGGGTCACTCAGATACAGGGCTGTTAGCATTACAGTAGTCTTTCACAACTGAAACTCATAGCCAGCAGCATACCACCCTGCATACCACTGCTGGCTTGCTTCTGAAGCTAAGCAGGGTTGGTCCTGGTCAGTCCCTGGATGGGAGACCAGGTGCTGCTGGAAGTGGTGTTGGAGGGCCAGTAGGAGGCACTCTTTCCTCTGGTCTAAACAAAGATCCCAATGCCCCAGGGCAGTGATTGGGGACACTGCTCTGTGTAGGGTGCTGTCTTTCGGATGGGACGTTAAACGGGTGTCCTGACTCTCTGAGGTCATTTCCCATGGCACTTATCGTAAAGTAGGGGTGTTAACCCCGGTGTCCTGGCTAAATTCCCAATCTGGCCCTCAACCATCACGGTCACCTAATAATCCCCAGTTTACAATTGGCTCATTCATCCCCCTCCTCTCCCCTGTAACTATTCCCCAGGTCGTTGCTGCAAATGAGAACGTGTTCTCAGTCAACTTACCTGGTAAAATAACGGTAAAATAAAAAAATAAATAAATAGCGAGGTGGGGTCATCCCCATTGGAATTTGGAAGTTATGGGTAGATTACAAATTAATTCCATTTGGCCTTGATCTTACCTGCCCTCTCGAATCTCGATGGTAATGGAGCGGGACACCACGTCTCTGGAGGCCAGGTCCTTGGCGTTAGGAGCGTACCGCTCCATAAAGCGCTCACCCTCACTGTTGATGAGGATTCCTCCCTCACCACGGCAACCCTCTGTAATCAGACAGCCGGCTCCATAGATGCCTAGAGGGATAACGTTATATGAAATCAGCACTGAGGGAGGGCACTTCACACCCAATGATATTTATAGTATGATTATGTTTCCACAGTATGTAAAGGGTTAGTCTGCCAGCCCTCTGACTTACATCACCATGTGATTGACTTATCCYACATCAACGATACTATGTTATGAAACACACAGGATTATTCAGCAGTTACCTTCCGACTAAGCACAGAAACATTTTCAAGACGACACTTCTGATAGGCCTATTCTGAGCGCTAATCCATTCTTCTCCAATAAAATATTTATTTAAATGTTATTTTTGTCTCATAAGTCCATCCCCTAGCAGACAGGCCTGTATTGCCAATCCGATATGGGACTGACCTGTAGGGTGGAACTGGACAAACTCCAGGTCTTGGCAGGGCAGGCCTGCACGGGTCACCATGGCATTACCGTCTCCTGTGCTGGTGTGGGCGGAGGTGCAGCTGAAGTAGGTACGGCCATAACCACTAGATCGAGCAGAGGCAGGAGTAAGACTCAGGGCACAATAGGATTACTTTAAATTGTCATCAAGGAGGCACCTTCTGTTCAGGTGTGAATTGTTAAAAAGTTATTTGGTAAAACAAAGCTCCTACACCCAAATTACATGGAACAAGTCTTCTAACTATACTTATTCGCTACAGAGAGACAGATACATACCCTGTGGCGATGACCATGTTCTTGGATCTGAATACATATTCTGTGGCAATGACTGTTCTTGGACCTGAATACATACCCTGTGGCAATGACTGTTCTTGGACCTGAATACATACCCTGTGGCAATGACCGTGTTCTTGGATCTGAAGCGGTGGATCGATCCGTCCTCCATACACAGAGCAATTACTCCCTTGCACTCGCCATCCTCCATCAGCAGGTCCAGGGCAAAGTACTCCACAAAGTAGCTGGTGTCATACCTCAGAGACTAAATAAGTGAGAAGCATAGAAGAGTGATAGATGACCGACTGGCAAAAACAGGCCAGAATTTGAGATTTGGGACTCTAAAAGCAGTGTGTCAGCAAAAGGGGATTCAGAGGACTGCAAGTGGTAAATTATGGGATTTTGAGTTTTGAGAGTGTGACGTACTCGTCCGTAGAGTGTGTGCAGGAGGGAGTGGCCAGTTCTGTCAGCTACGCAGCAGCACCGGTGGGCCTGGCCTCCCTTGCCAAACTTCAGACTCTGGCCTCCAAAAGCCCTCTGGTAGATTTTACCATCCTCGGTACGACTGAAGGGCATACCAAAGTTCTCCAGCTGGGGACACAAAACAAAAAAAAGTCAACTCACTGCTTCACAACAGTTATTTTCATAACAGGAAGCTAGACAAATTAAGTTAGCTAAGAAATAATACATGAATGTTTTAATTTGATCAGGCTATCAGTGTTTGTGTTGATGTTGTACCAATCCTTTGTGATTAAGGGGATTTCAACGGAATCCCCCCAGAGGCTACATAATTACACTTGCATTTTAGCTCAATATTTAATTACACAGAATGTATTGAATCAAATTTAGATCTTAACAGATTAAGAGCATTGAAAGGCCACTTCCACTTGTTCTGATACATCAGAAGGTATGAAAAAGGACATCCCATGAATAGTCCAAGTATGATGGGCCCTTGATTTCTACTGCAGCTCTTTTAGCATGGAGCCTTCTTCCACCTCCCCTGTTAGGCCACATTCCCCCGATGGACCCTTCTTCCACCTCCCCTGTTAGCAGGCCACATTCCCCTGATGGACCCTTCTTCCACCTCCCCTGTTAGCAGGCCACATTCCCCCGATGGACCCTTCTTCCACCTCCCCTGTTAGCAGGCCACATTCCCCCGATGGACCCTTCTTCCACCTCCCCTTAGCAGGCCACATTCCCCTGATGGACCCTTCTTCCACCTCCCCTGTTAGCAGGCCACATTCCCCCGATGGACCCTTCTTCCACCTCCTGTTAGCAGGCCACATTCCCCCGATGGACCCTTATTCCACCTCCCCTTTCAAGAGGCTGTTGGTTAGGTTTCCATACATGGCAATATTTGCTATCTAAGAACTGTCAGAGGCATAGTTTAATTTAAGTTACCGTGTGTGTGTGTGTGTGTGTGTGTCTCACCTCCACCACAGCATGTGGAGCCTGCTCTGTCATGTAGTGTATGGCATCCTGGTCTCCCAGCCAATCAGATCCCTTCACCGTATCGTAGAAGTGCCACCTCCAATCATCTCCCTCCATGTTTCCAAGGGCTGCGTTGATCCCACCCTAAATGCAAAAACAACTGTTTAGGACCACTGGGAGAAAGATCAATCATCTTAAAGGAATAATGGGCATTTTGTCAGTGCAGAGAGTACGTCAAGGACAGTTTCAAAGTGCATGAACAGCATGAACTTTGGACGGCTTTATGTCGAGACCGCATGGAGGTAGGCTTAATACAAGTGTAACACATTAAGGTGGCTGATAACGCCACTGCAGTTGGGATATGATTGATTCATTGTGACTTTAAAAATGGCATTGCTGCCTTCCGTGGACAGAGTGAAAGCTGCCTCATAATGAACTGTTAAAAATGCAACAGCTAAAAAAGGGGACATTCTGGAATATTCCCTCCTGTGACATGGTCACATTCCATTGATTCTTGTAGATATAACTTGACTTACCTGTGCAGCCACCGTGTGTGACCTGGTGGGGAACAGCTTTGTGACACAAGCTGTGTTGAAGCCAGCCTCAGACAGACCGAAAGCAGCACGCAGCCCTGCTCCGCCGGCACCCACAACCACTGCATCAAACTCATGGTCTACCACCGGGTACTGTGTGGACATCTGTAAACAAAGACCCACAAAACAGAGCTGCATTTCAGTATTTTCTCTAGTTAAGAGTTTTGTTTATACAAATTGCCTCTACAAGCACTGAGACAAATACAAATTCAAAAAGTCAATATAGTTTGTGCAACATTTWTTTWTTTTTTTACTTAATCCATTCATATAGCACTGTCAATGATGAACATGGGAATATGCAGACTTACGCCATCTGATACTTTAGAGTTGTTCTGCCCATAGACTGAGAAGTGGAGCTTCCTGGAGCTCTGGGATATTGCAGGAAGCTAAATGGGGAGGGGAGGGTAGGGTAGGTCAATATAGGCCTAAATTATAGGCTATGCTTGGCTATTGATTTAAGTACTGAAATGCTTAAGAACACTAGGCTAATCCACACAATGGCAATGGCTTTTTTTTCTTCAAGTTAATGTATACCTTTACTATGGGTTTCTAAAGTTAGTCTAGTTTGCTCACTGTTTTCAAATGCAGCAGAAACCCATCAAGCTGATTGTGACATAAATAAGGTGAGAACACTGCAGCAACAAAGTTGTCTAGTTGTGTTAAAAAAAAAAAATCACTACACAACATGCATAATAGTGCTTCATAATAGCATTCCAACCAATATTTCTGAGAGGAGAGATACATTTGTACGTGTGTAAACACAGACTAATGTGTTGGAGAATTCGGATTCATTTACATTACGTCGTGACAAAGAGATTTCAAAATCGTATAGCTAGGTAAACGTCTCTGGCATCGTAGATTATCCTCACTTCCTCCCATCTAAACAAAGAGTTTATTTTCTTATTCTTCCGCAACCAGTCTCAACATCCCCTCTTAAAACACAGCATGCATTCAAAACAGCCGAGACATTATTTGTGATTTTTGTTTTTTAATCAGTGATCGACTGACAACAAACTCAGCCAACAGTTCGTTTTGCATGGCCCGGTGCCCCGGTGAATGGAGATTTCTCTTTAGGTTCAATGGAATTGTCGTAAATTTCAAACACCGCTTCTCGGGGCACCGGGCCATGCAAAACGAATTCGCCCACTGGGAACTAGCCACAGATCCTTAAGTAACTTTGCCTTACTTGACCTTCAATGTACTGATGTTTATAGCTACCGTAAGACTCAACCCACCCGCAATACTTAAGCAATGAAAAGTATATTAAATCAAGTTATTCGTCAGAATCGAATGCTATGGAAATGTAAAATGACAACATTGAAACTGCGACAGAAACGACGCTGGCTCCCTCTTCGTATTGTATAGAAAATAATAGCTACAGTAGCTAACGTTAGCTACGTTACGAAACCCCAGCAATGGTGAACCATCATTACCTGCTGATGCTGCTAATACCAGCTCATATGAACACATTCACGTAGTCAACATATAAAGTAGGTCATAGTGATATTCTAAAGCAACAGTTTGTTTCCAAATACTTACCGCCTTGGCTGACAGCACCTTTTTGGCGAGGACACGGGAGGCAGTACACACCGCAGCCATGATGGGTACTCGTTTCGTCTGATATAATCAACGTTACCAAACCGCTCTGACATATCTTGGGTCCCAGTTTATACCAGTGCCGGAGTATACCATCTCAAGAGAGGGGTTCTTTTGGTCAAGGGAAAAATAAATAATCCTCATTGATGAAATACAGAATTCATTATATAGTCAAGTAATTTATATGTAAAGGTTATCATAGTTTACAAACCAAATAATTCGCTTTCCGTCATTATATTGACGATATCTAAATTAACTCAATTTTAACTCCCCTCTGCGGATTCTAGGTGGGAAATTACGGAATGTTTATTTTCATAAGAGAGACGACTGAGGTTCGATTGAAGAGACATTCTTGAACATAAAGGTATCTGCAAGGTTATTTAATCCATGCTTTCCTTTTGGTAATTGGTTTGAATGGAATTGACTGCATAATGTATTGAGACAGATTAGCCTTTCCAAAACAAAGCTAGCTGTCAAGATGATGAGGCAAAACCTTATTTTGAAGAATTGTGTCTGTGTGATCGATCTCCTTGCTATGACAGTTATAGCTTGGCAGTCAACTGTGTAATTTATCTTCAGTAAAGATATGCCCCCTCAATTCTGAATGATGTGGTCATCTTGCACAAATTACCCCATTTGTARGTCAATAAATTGTTTCATGATTGTGTTCTTATAACGTTACCAGAGCAGTTAACTCTATTATGGTGTGCTGCCCATTCACATTAGTCAGAGATGATAACACTCATTGAATTTACTGTATGCTACCTCTGCAGGCCAGACGAACAACCTGACGCTAAGGATATACTGCTGCTCCCGGACGAGGCCCAAATCCCTGTCATTCGCATGAAGAGGAGACTGAGATTCAGAGGCTGCAGATCCGGATGCCTCGTGAGAATCTGTCGGCGACTGGGTAACCCGCCTGTACCATCCGTCCTATTGGCCGACATGCAATCACTGGAGAATAAACTGGAAGAGCTCCGTTCAAGACTATCCTACTAACGGGACATTAAAAAACTGTAATATCACAGAGTCGTGCCCGAACGACGACATGGATAATATACAGTTGGCTGGGTTTTCCGTGCYTCAGCCAGACACAACAGCTACCCCGGGTAAGACAAGGGGGGGTGGTCTGGGTCTATTTGTCAGTAACAGCTGGTGTGCGATCTCTAATATTAAGGAAGTCTCAGGCCGGAGTGGCGGCAATGGGAACAAGTGGAACTACGCCCTACTGGTGCCCATGATTGACCTACCTGCCTTCTGTAAGTACTGTATTACATATACACAAGCTGCATGCTCAAGGACCTCTGCAGGAGCACAGAGCAGCTTGTCTGTTGACTAGACATGAGTTAATTACGTGTAACGTTGCTGCCTCAACATTACTTTGCTATGAGAAGGCCACTGTGCTCAGTTTACAGACATCCATTTTAGGCCAATGAATATGTACTGTACTGTTGATGTCTTATTAAATGCATTAACTATCTAAATGCACTTCCTGCAATCCAAGATTGGCATGTCAGATGACAAATGTTCCTTACTCTCATTTGGTAAYATAAGGTCTGAACAAGTGGCAACATTCCATAACTTGTAAGGCACAGGTAAAAGACAACAAGCTATATGTGTCCATCTTTCAGGGTTGATCTGTTCCAGGGAGTCACAGAGGGAGGTCCGACAAGTGCTTTCAGGCTATCCGTGATGACATTGAGCTGAAGTACAAGGAGACACTGAGAGAGAACCGACGGAAGACGGTCCACCTGGAGGAGAAGAACCGCGTGCAGGGCTACCGCCAGACCATAGCCTCCCAGAGCCAGCAGCTGATGGAGGAGTGCAGGAGGCTTAGCCAGGAGCAGGAATCCCTGACTGGGGAGAAGAGACGGTTACGGCAGACAGGCGGCGCTAGGGCCCTCTTCCACATGGCTCTGGAGAGGGAGAGAGAGTGGCACCAAGGGGCTGTGGCTGCTCTGAGGGAGGTGAAGGAGGGTCTGGTGAAGAGGCAGGCCTTCTACAGCATCCTGYTGCCCTGGGAGAAGAGGCTGGAAATGGAGATGGACGTGCTTGCAGGGAACGGGCTCTCGCCCAGCTGGACATGGAGGCCGGCTTTAAGGACATCTTTAAAAATMACCTCCAATGTGCACAGTCCCTGAACATGGACAAGCGCAAGAACGATAGTRTTAGCTCAGATACTGGCAGCTGCAGGTCACACTACAGAAACACAGGAGAGCAGAGGCCACGTTATTGGAAACACAGTCTAGCAATCTATGATGTATCTGGGATTATGATCCAAACTGATATTTATTAATGATGTGTAATAGGTCAAAGGAGGAAGGGGAAAAAATTGAAATGAGGACAGAAAATCACTGTTGTTGAATTCCAAAATGTGTATAGGGCAGTCTGACCTTCACCATGCTTTAGCTGAACAATATGGTAAACSCTGTAAAGCACTTATTGAATCTAAAATGGTATTTGCATGAGCAATAGAATCCTATCATGTACTGCCTTTTTCCATCTTATATCTCAAATCTGTATGTTTATGGGTTCRGCAAAATAAAGTACCAGACTGACAATGTATATCAGTTTATTTACATTTTATTTTATTAATATTTTTGTTGTTATTATTATGAACAAAACCAATACAAAAACAGAAATATACAAACAAGAGTACATAAACCTAACAGACAGGGGTATTACATATCGAGATACATTTTCAATTTGTCAAAAAGTTTTATGGTACGTATTGCTTTTTTGTTTTTACCCTTCCTGATCATTTCAAAATAATATTTCAATTATATCTTAAACAATGTGAAGAGGGGTTTGTTCTCTGCCCACTTCATTTTATGGATAAAGAATCTGCCATGAAAAATAAACAAAGGAACAATGAAAGTTAAATCAGGGTCCATATCATTTGGATCAAAATAAAACATAATATCAGAGTATTTCAAATTAACATTAATAATCGTTTKTTTTCAAATAAAATATTCGAACTCACTSCGAGATCTTCTGARACAAGAACAGTCCCAAAATAAATGGTCAAGAGTCTCTGGGTCACAACCACAATATACACATTTGTTATCACTAGCTATTTTGAATCTGTGTATAATAAAGGTCTTTACAGGGTAGATTCTATGAATSAATTTGTATGATACTTCTTTCACCTTATTAGATATACTATATTTGCCAGACAACAACAAGACTTTGTTCCAGTTCCAGTCCACTTGTCCTAGGGCTGCATTCCAGTATATTCTAGTAGAGGGAATAGTAGGCCGTCATTGTAAATAATAATTTGTTCTTAACTGKCTTGCCACGTTAAATAAAGGTTAAATAAAACATTTTTAAAAACATCTTGATATAGAAGTGTATGGATGTGTTTGTTTAGTCATTTCACCAGTAGGTGTCAATGTTGTATTATTTGCTGGAGAGGATACAAACTGTCCCAAAATGTTTCGTCTTGAAACAATGAGGAGAGAAAATGGCAGCCCTGTGACAAAATAGACACCCAGGAAGAAAAAGATGGCGGAAGTGGATGCTGAGTTCGAATCAAACCAATATGCCATAGAAGAAGAAGAGGAAGGTAGGGCGATAGGATGCAGGATGATTATGATGGAGATAATGACACCAGATTACATATCTCTTGGAGTATATTTGTTTCATAGCAATGATGGAATTCGTATAGGRCTATAGTATTTTCGTTGTCATCCTCTATTGGTTTTAATGTTTACAGATCCGGAGTTGATGATGGAATTGCTGATGACAGTTCAGATGAAGAGCCACCTCTTAAGTCCAGGAAACCAATAATGGATGAGCTCCTGAAAGACTGAAGAAACATCCGGATAGGATCCTTCATCTCAATTTCCACCTAAAATGTCATACCTAAATCTAACTGCCTGTAGCTAGGGACCTGAAGCAAGGATATGCATATTCCTGATACTATTTGAAAGGAAACACTTTGAAGTTTGTGAAGATGTGAAGTGAATGTAGGAGAATATAACAACAGATCTGGTTAAAGATAAAACCAACAAAAAAACATGTGTTTTCTATTTGTATTTTTATTGCATCATCTTTGAAATGCAAAAGAAAGGCCATACATTGAGATAGGAAGCTGGGGGTCATTTATATGTTGTCCACAACAGGGCAACAGTGTGTGTGCAAAGTTTCAGATGGATACATTTAAGAATGAGAGAGCTACATAATATTTAGTATGAAGTCTCCCAGGTGTCCCTCACGAGTTTGCCAAAATGCACACAAGTGGCCGAATTGGTAAATTGCAACATTTTCAAGTACATACTGTAGCTAGAGAGAACATACACACATGCTATGGTAATAAACAATTTAAGTTTACACACAAAGATGAAGGGGCTTTACTTTCAATCCTGACTGCCTTTTAGGTCGAAATGTTGGTGGAAGTGGTTCCCTCATCCTCTAGGACAGTGTGCCAACGGTCCTCCCCCTCAGTGGTAGTTGTCGCTGGTACGCTGGCCCTCCTCCACTTCTGGGCTGGCCTCTTCACACCTCTAGATGGCTGCGCGGGGGTGGGGGTGGAGTCAGAGACAGCAGCAGGGGTCAGACTGGAGGAACCAGTTCCTACGTTTGAATGAGTGAGGGGATGGAGGACTTGAATGTAGTCTCTTTGTTGTTGGCTCCCAGAGGTCATCTGAATCAGAGTCTCTACCACTATTGAGGATGAAAAAAAATTCAGTTAGAAGTCAAGTTTACTATTACTTATTTTATTTAACGTTTATTTTAGCAAGGAGGTGAGCCCTGCATCAATACTTTTACTGATGCATCAAATACATAAAACACAGCACACATATAAACAAGTATATTATATAGAGTATGGGGAACACAATCACTATAAAGAAACATGTGGCAATGAGTCACTCAAAAACCACAGCCACAGCATGTGATAGACAAACATAAGATACACATAGGTTATGCTAATACATTGTATGCCTCAGGTCTATATATACAGTCAGGTCCATAAATATTTGGACATTGACCAAGTTAGTATTATTTTAGCTGTCTACCACAGCATATTGGAGTTGAAATTAAACAATGACTATGAGCTGAAAGAGCAGACTTTCAGCTTTAATTTTAGGGTATTRACATCCAAATTGGGTGGACGGTGTAGGAATTAAAGCACTTTTTATATGTGGGCCCCCCCATTTTTAAGGGACCAAAAGTAATTGGACAACTGTCTGCTCAGCTGTTCCATGGTCAGGTGTGTTATTCCCTCATTAGTTCATTTACAAGGAAGCAGATAAAAGGTCTAGAGATGATTTCAAGTGTGGCATTTGCATTTGGAATCTGTTGTTGTTAACCCTCAATATGAAGTCCAAAGAGTTGTCACTGCCAGTGAAGCGAGCCATCATTAGGCTGACAAATCAAAACAAACCCATCAGACTGATAGCTAAAATATTAGGTGTGGCCAAATCAACTATTTTGTACATTCTTAAAAAGAAAGAACGGACTGACGAGCTCAGAAACACCAAAAGGCCCGGAAGACCACGGAATGCAACTGTGGTGGATGACAGAAGAATTCTTTCCCTGGTGAAGAAAAACCCCTTCACAACAGTTGTCCAGATCAAGAACACCCTCCAGGAGGTAMGCGTATCTGTGTCAAAAGTTAACACATACGGTTTACTACAAGATGTAAACCATTGATAAGCCTCAAAAACAGGAAGACCAMATTAGAGCTTGCCGAAAAACATCTAAAACACCTGTACAGTTCTGGAATAACATCCAATGGACAGATGAGACAAAGATCAACTTGAACCAGAATGATGGGAAGAGAAGTGTATGGAGAAGGGAAGGAACTGCTTATGATCCAAAGCATACCACCTCATCTGTGAAGTATGGTGGAGGTAGTGTTATGGTGTGGGCATGTATGGCTGGCAATGGAACTGGTTCCAATGTGCAGGGGCACCGGTTAGTTGAGGTAGTATGTACATGTAGGTAGAGTTAATTAAAGTGACTATGCATAGATGACAACAGAGAGTGGCAGTGGTGTGGAGAAAGAGGGGGGGGGGGGGGCAATAGTCTGGGTAGCCATTTGATTAGATGTTCAGGGGGGTAGAAGGGTAGAAGCTGTTTAGAAGCCTCTTGAACCTAGACTTGGTGCTCCGGTACCGCTTGCCGTGTGGTAGAAGAGAGAACACTAGGGTGGCTGGAGTCTTTGACAATTTTCAGGGCCTTCCTCTGACACCGCCTGGTATAGAGGTCCTGGATGGCAGGAAGCTTGCCCCCAGTGATGTACTGGGCCATTCTCACTACCCTCTGTAGTGCCTTGCGGTCGTAGGCCGAGCAGTTGCCATACCAGGCAGTGATGCAACCAGTCAGGATGCTCTTGATGGTGCAGCTGTAGAACCTTTTGAGGATCTGAGGACTCATGCCAAATCATTTCAGTCTCCTGAGGGGGAATAGGTTTTGTTGTGCCCGCTTCACGACTGACTTGGTGTGCTTGGACCATGTTAGTTTGTTGGTGATGTGGACACCAAGGAACTTGAAGCTCTCAACCTGATCCACTGCAGCCCCATCGATAAGAATGGGAGTGTGCGCGGCCCTCTTTTTCCTGTAGTCCACAATCATCTTCTTTGTCTTGATCACGTTGAGGGAGAGGTTGTTGTCTTGGCATCACATGGCCAGGTCTCTGACTTCCTCCCTATAGGGTGTCTCGTTGTTGTCGGTGATCAGGCCTACCACTGATGTGTCATCGGCAAATTTAATGATGGTGTTGGAGTCGTGCCTGGCCGTGCAGTCATAAATGAACAAGGAGTACAGGAGGGGGCTGAGCACGCACCCCTGAGGGGCCCCGTGTTGAGGATTGGCGTGGCGGATATGTTGTTGCTTACCCTTACCACCTGGGCGCGGCCCGTCAGGAAGTCCAGGATCCAGTTGCAGAGGGAGGTGTTTAGTCCCAGGGTCCTTAGCTTATTGATGAGCTTTTGAGGGCACAATGGTGTTGAACACTGAGCTGTAGTCAATGAAGAGCATTCTCACATAGGTGTTCCTTTTGTCCAGGTGGGAAAGTGTAGTGTGGAGTGCAATAGAGACTGRATCATCTGTGGATCTGTTGGGGTGGTATGCAAATTGGAGTGGTTATAGGGTTTCTGGGATGATGGTGTTGATGTGAGCCATGACCAGCCATTCAAAGCACTTCATGGCTACAGACGTGAGTGCTACGGGTCGGTAGTCATTTAGGCAGGTTTCCTTAGTGTTCTTGGGCACAGGGACTATGGTGGTCTGCTTAAAACATATTGGTATTACAGACTCGGACAGAGASAGGTTGAWAATGTCAGTGAAGACACTTGCTAGTTGGTCAGCGCATGCTCGCAGTACACGTCCTGGTAATCCGCCTGGCCCTGCAGCCAAGTGAATGTTGACCTGTCTAAAGGTCTTACTCACATTGGCTGCGGAGAGCGTGATCACACATTCTTCCGGTACAGCTGGCAGCTCTCATGCACGTTTCAGTGTTATTTGCCTCGAAGCGAACATAGAAGTAGTTTAGCTCGTCCGGTAGGCTCGTGTCACTGGGCCGCTCTTCTCTGTGCTTCCCTTTGTAGTCTGTAATGGTTTGCAGGCCCTGCCACATCCAAGGAGCGTCAGAGCCYGTGTAGTACGACTCGATTTTGGTCRTGTATTGACGCTTTGCCTGTTTGATGGTTCGTCGGAGGGCATAGCGGGATTTCTTATAAACTTCCGGATTAGAGTCCCGCTCCTTGAAAGCGGCAGCTCTAGCCTTTAACTCAGTGCGGATGCTGCCTGTAATCCATGGTTTCTGGTTGGGGTATGTACGTACGGTCACTGTGAGGACGACGTCATCAATGCACTTATTGATGTAGCCAATGACTGATGTGGTGTACTCCTCAATGCCATTGGAGGAATCCCGGAACATATTCCAGRCTGTGCTAGCAAAACAGTCCTGTAGCTTAGCATCTGCTTCATCTGACCACTTTTTTATTCATCTAGTCGCTGGTGCTTCCTGCTTTAATTTTTGCTTATAAGCAGGAATCAGGATAGAATTATGGTTAGATTTGCCAAATGGAGGGCGAGGGAGAGCTTTGTATGCATCTCTGTGTGTGGAGTATAGGTGGTCCAGAGTTCTTTTCCCTCTGGTTGCACATTTAACATGTTGATAGAAATTAGGTAAAACTGATTTAAGTTTCCCTGCATTAAAGTCCCCGGTTACTAGGAGCACTGCCTCTGGGTGAACGTTTTCTTGTTTGCTTATGGCGGAATACAGCTCATTCAATGCTATCTTGGTGCCAACCTCTGACAGTGGTGGTATGTAAACAGCTACAAAGAATATAGATGAAAACTCTCTCGGTAGGTCATGTGGTCTGCAGCTTATCATGAGAAACTCTACCTCAGGCAACCAATGGCTCGAGACTTCCTTAGATATSATGCATCAGCTGTTACAAAAATACATAGACCTCCGCCCCTTGTTTTACCAGACACCGCTGTTCTATCCTGCCGGTACATCGTATYACCAGCCAGCTGTATGTTGATATTGTCGTCGTTCAGCCATGACTCCGTGAAGCATAAGATGTTACAGATTTTAATGTCCCGTTGGTAGTTTAATCTTCCCAATAACTCGTCCATTTTATTGTCCAAAGATTGCATGTTTGCGAGCAGAATTGAGGGGAGTGGGGGTTTATTCGATCGCCTCGTACTCCTCAGGGCTATATTATCTGCTCAGATTAAGCCAAATGCTTCAAAACTCATTGGACGGCGCCTCACAGTGCAGATGGACAATGACCCGAAGCATACTGCGAAAGCAACCCAATACTTTTTTAAGGCAAAGAAGTGGAATTTTCTGCAATGGCCATGTCAATCACCTAACCTGAATCCAATTGAGCATGCATTTATTTTTTATTTATTTTTTKTTTTKTTTTTTWWTTTTTTTATCCCCTTTTCTCCCCAATTTTCGTGGTATCCAATCGCTAGTAATTACTATCTTGTCTCATCGCTACAACTCCCGTACGGGCTCGGGAGAGACGAAGGTCGAAAGCCACGCGTCCTCCGAAGCACAACCCAACCAAGCCGCACTGCTTCTTAACACAGCGCGCCTCCAACCCGGAAGCCAGCCGCACCAATGTGTCGGAGGGAACACCGTGCACCTGGCTCCCTTGGTTAGCGCGCACTGCACCCGGCCCGCCACAGGAGTCGCTGGAGCGTGATGAGACAAGGATATCCCTACCGGCCAAACCCTCCCTAACCCGGACGACGCTAGGCCAATTGTGCGTCGCCCCACGGACCTCCCGGTCGCGGCCGGCTGCGACAGAGCCTGGGCGCGAACCCAGAGACTCTGGTGGCGCAGCTAGCACTGCGATGCAGTGCCCTAGACCACTGCGCCACCCGGGGGGCCCTAATTGAGCATGCATTTCACTTGCTGAATGCAAAACTGAAGACAAAACACCCGAAGAACAAACAGGAACTGAAGACAGCTGCAGTAAAGGCCTGGCAGAGCATCACCAGGGAAGAAACCCAGCATCTGGTGATGTCTATAGGTTCCAGACTTCAGGCAGTCATTGACTGCAAAGGATTTGCAACCAAGTATTAAAAGTCACAATTAAATGTATGATCAGTTTGTTCAATAACTTTTGAGACCCTAAAATTGGGGGGCTATGTATAAAAATGGTTGTAGTTCCTACACAATTCATATAATAATTTTGATTTCTGTATAGCACCCCTACTTTGTCACAACACAACTGATTGGCTCAAACGCATTAAGAAGGAAAGACATTTAAAAATGCATTCCAGGTGACTACCTCATGAAGCTGGTTTAGAAAATGCCAAGAGTGTGCAAAGCTGTCATCAAGGCAAAGGGTGGCTACTTTYAAGAATCTCAAATATAAAAGAAGATATGGGCCTTACAGACATATGGAGATTAGTCCATCCTAATGATAGAGAATATACTTTTTTCTCCCAKTGTCATAAGACACACTCCAGAATAGATTTCTTCTTGATATCTAATTGCATGGTTAATAATGTGACTGATTGGTCCCATTGCAATCACAGATCATGCTATAGTAGAGTTACATGTTGATATAAACTCCGAAGATGTGAGGAAGGGTAGATTTAGACTCAACACCATGTTATTACAAATGAGGGTATTTAGCCAAGTCAATAGCAGAGGAAGGGTAGATTTAGACTCAACACCATGTTATTACAAGATGAGGTATTTAGCAGTCAATAGCAGAGGAAGGGTGATTTAGACTCAACACCATGTTATTACAAGATGAGGTATTTAGCCAGTCAATAGCAGAGGAAGGGTAGATTTAGACTCAACACCATGTTATTACAAGTGAGATATTTAGCCAGTCACTAGCAGAGGAAGGGTAGATTTAGACTCAACACCATGTTATTACAAGATGAGTATTTAGCCAATCACAAGCAGATAAGTAGATCCTTTTTTGAGATCAACATAGGCTCAACTGAAAAGGTTTCCTCAGTATGGAAAACCTCTACAGCAAATATTAGAGGGAAAATAATAACACATAGAGAAGAGAGAAGGGGCTGAAGCAGTAAAAAGATTAGAAACAGAGATATGTGTCTTGGAAAGGCGTTTGGCAAGACATTTCACAYATAGCACATTTCAAATTGCCTGCAAATTGACTATTCAGTTGCATGAAACGTATAACAAAAAAGCACAATATGCACTGTTTAGACTGTTTAGAACCAGTTTTAATGAGGGAGGTGAGAAGACAGGCAGGCTACTAGCAAGACAACTAAAAACGCAGAACACTTCTAATGTTATTCCAGCAATTAAGAAGGGCAGTAAGATGGTGACCTCATCCACAATGACTGGAACGAACTGCAAAAATCCATGAGTTTGAGACTCATATCTCCCTCACTAACTTTAAGCATCAGCTGTCAGAGCAGCTTACTGATCGCTGCAGCTGTACACAGCCCATCTGTAAATAGCCCATCCAACTACCTACCTCATCCCCATATTTTTTAAAGTTTTTCTGCTCTTTTGCACACCAGTATTTCTACTTGAATATCCTCATCTGCACATCTATCACTACAGAGTTAATTGCTAAATTGCAGAGGTGGGACCAAGACATTGTTTTACAAGTCAAAGTCTCAAGTCTTAGCACTCAAGTCCCAACTCGAGCCCCAAGTCAAGGCAGGCAAGTCTGAGTCAAGTCTCAAGTCAAGACCGTCAAGTATCAAGTACAGTCTCAAGTCCTAAACTTTGAGTTTCGAGTCCTAACAAGTCATATTGTGCTCTTCACCAAATGTAATACCATTTCATATTGTTAACAAGAGTAATATTTTGTATACATTTATGCAAATCATGAATGCTTTTAAAAATATCTATATATTTATTCCTTTCCAAATAAAGGTATACTTCTATGGAAATACATGGGTAGCCATGAGAAAAGACCCCCCCCCCCCCCAATAGTGATCGACTATCGAGGATCGCTATGAGGCGCAATCGGGCGATGTAGGCTTGTACACAATCACCCAACCTTAACACATACACACTCTCTGTGTGGTTACAGTAGGCTGCCTAGCCAGTTGTAGCTCAATCTTGGGTGCAATGATCACATTCCCACACTGACTGACTGTGTGGAGGCTCATTGATTTAACCGTTCCA
>NC_036870.1:30838040-30937708 GCF_002910315.2 Salvelinus sp. IW2-2015
TTAGCCTACATGCTACACTAGTAAAGTTATAAATGATATAGCTGTTGGCTATATTAGCCACGACTTACCGTTCTTTGTGCAGCTTCAAATGTCGAACAAAGTTGGAAATTGTTGCACCTCCGTCTGTAATTTTCTTCCCGCATGTTTCGCAAGCTGCAATCCGTTTTTTGTTGATACAGCATCATCTTTATATCCTAAAAGAATAATTTGGGGTGCCATCTTTCCAAGGGCTCCATCTGAATTCACTCGCCGACGTTCTTCTGCACTGCCATGCACAACTTTTTCTCAGCTGGCACAATTTGATTGGTTGCTGTCCGATTCAAACTGTAATCCGTTAAATGAAGAGTTGATGCGCTGCACACTTTTAAAAATAGCATCATTTTTAATATTTGGGCTCGGGGAGGGTATCAAGTCAGGTCGAGTAAAAAGGCTCAAGTCCAAGTCAAGTCACGAGTCATTGGTGTTAAAGTCAAAGTCGAGTTGCAAGTCATCATATTTGTGACTCGAGTCTGACTCGAGTCCAAGTCATGTGACTTGAGTCCACACCTCTGCTAAATTGTAATTACTCCCCCACTATGGCCTATTTATAGCCTTACCTCCTTACTTCATTTGTACACACTGTATACAGATTTTTCTAATGTGTTATTGACTGTATGTTTGTTTATCCCATGTGTAACTCTGTGTTGTTGTTTTGTTGCACTGCTTTGCTTTATCTTGGCCAGGTCGCAGTTGTACAGTCGTGGCCAAAGGTTTTGAGAATGACATAAATATTAATTTCCAAAAAGTCTGCTGCCTCAGTGTCTTTAGATATTTTTGTCAGATGTTTCTAAGGCATACTGAAGTATAATTACAAGCATTTCATAAGTGTCAAATGCTTTTATTGACAATTACATGAAGTTGATGCAAAGAGTCAATATTTGCAGTGTTGACCCTTCTTTTTCAAGACCTCTGCAATCCGCCCTGGCATGCTGTTAATTAACTTCTGGGCCACATCCTGACTGATGGCAGCCCATCCCTGCATAATCAATGCTTGGAGTTTGTCAGAATTTGTGGGTTTTTGTTTGTCCACCCGCCTCTTGGGGATTGACCACAAGTTCTCAATGGGATTAAGGTCTGGGGAGTTTCCTGGCCATGAACCCAAAATATTGATGTTTTATTCCCCGAGCCACTTAGTTATCACTTTTGCCTTATGGCAAGGGGCTCCATCATGCTGGAAAAGGCATTGTTCGTCACCAAACTGTTCCTGGAGGGTTAAGAGAAGTTGCTCTCGGGGGATGTGTTTGTACCATTCTTTATTCATGGGAAGCCCTTTTTGTAAAAAGCAATGATGACAGCACGTGTTTCCTTGCAGGAAACCATGGCTGCCAGAGGATGATTCCAAACATCACCCTCCTTTTGAAGCTTCCAGTCTGTTATTCAAACTCAATCAGCATGACAGAGTGATCTCCAGCCTTGTCCTCGTCAACACTCACACCTGTGTTAACGAGACAATCACTGACATGATGTCAGCTGGTCCTTTTGTGGCCGGGCTGAAATGCAGTGGAAATGTTTTTTGGGGATTCKGRATGTATTTGCATGGCAAAGATGGACTTTGCAATTAATTGCAATTCATATGATCATTCTTCATAACATTCGGGAGTATATGCAAATTGCCATCATACAAACTGAGGCAGCAGACTTTHTGAAAATTAATATTTGTGTCATTGTCAAAACTTTTTGCCACGACTGTAAATGAGAACTTGTTCTCAACTGGCCTACCTGGTTAAATAAAGGTGAAATAAAATAATAACAATATAAATACTAGAGCCTGGTAATTGTAGAGCTATCAGCCTCCTTAGTGTGGATTGTAATATTCTTACTAAGACCCTCGTGATACACTTAGAGAAGGCACTACCTAATACTATACATAGTGACTAAGTAGGATTTATTAAGAACAGGACCTGATAATATGAGGAGACTCTTACATCTCATGTGGTTAAACCGCTCAAATATAGTTCCTACATCTGCTGTCTCCTTAGATGCTGAGAAGACATTTGATAGAGTAGAGTGGGCTTTTCTCTCAAGAWCCCTAGAAAAAATGTGGCTTTGGACCTAACTTTTGTAAATTGATAGGGTCCTCTATTCCAATCATAAAGCAACAGTACTTACGAATGTAATTATGTCTGCTTTCTTTTGTCTTTCTAGAGGTATAACCGGTGTGAAATGGCTAGCTAGTTAGCGGGGTGCCGCKAATAGCGTTTCAATCGGTGACGTCACTCACTCTGAGACCTTGAAGTAGTTGTTTCCTTTGCGCTGCAAGGGGCCGTGGCTTTTGTGGCGCGATGGGTAACGATGCTTCGTGGGGGGCAGTTGTTGATGTGTGCAGAGGGTCCCTGGTTTGAGCCCAGGTAGGGGCGAGGAGAGGGATGGAAGAAACACTGTTACAGAGGCACAGAGGGTTGCTCCCTCTCCCCTCTCCTGTTTACCATTTAGAGCCTCTTGCGACAATGATAAGAACGGATCCAAGATTTAATATGAAGATGTGCTCACCAAAGGATGTAGGAGGCTTGGCTTTACCAGATGTTAAATGTATCATTTGAAATGGCTGAATTGGCAAAGCATTGGGGKAAAAGGGATGCTGGCTTGGATTGGATAGCAATAGAACGGGAACCAAATTATCCTTTCACCACTGTTGATACTCTGTCACATAGTCTTATAGGGGAGAGGTCTGTTGAAACTCCCAACAATCAGGAGGTGTGGAGAACAGTACACAAGATATGTGGAATTTCACATCTAAAACAAGGATACTCATCATTGTGGCACAATCCTAGGCTACGGATAGGAAAGAAGTCTGTGTACTGGAAACAGTGCCTAATGAAAGGAAGTCATCTGCAGAGTAAAGACTGCAAAAACCTCAGAACAATATGGCAAAATGACCTTAATTGTGAACTTGAGGATGATACCTGGTTGAAGATCTTGTCCAGGTCAGAGAAGAACATAAGGGAAGCCAGGGGGAAACTTACTCAATATAAGATACAACATAGGTTTTATTGAAGCCCAACAAGGCTTCATAAGATGTGGCTGACCAACAGTTCTCTGTGTTGGAAATGCCAAAAAGACACTGGGACATTTTTACACGCAATATGGGAATGAACATTAGTGCTGCCTTTCTGGAAGGAGGTTTTGAAATATCTGGAGGAAAGATTGGAAAAGTTAGAACAGTTACCTAATGTCACAAATGAGGAATTTGCACTGATCACTGTTGGTATCATTACAGCAGCTAAAGTAATCCTTAGAATTTGGAAGGGTCATGCCACTCCTACTCTGAAACAGTGGATAGAATCAATGTTGGCGGTAGCATCTTATGAACAAATGCTTGCTAGAATCCCTGGTATAAATGACAATTCTAGAAGCTGGATGCGTTTTATTTGTCATAGTGTTTCTAAAGACTGGGAGGTGATGACTTAGGTTTGTGAACCCATTTAGATCTGTACTGTAGCTTGTGAAACCATTTAGATCTGTACTGTAGCTTGTGAAACCATTTAGATATGTACTGTAGCTTGTGAATCCATTTAGTTCTGTACTGTAGCTTGTGAATCCATTTAGTTCTGTACTGTAGCTTGTGAAACCATTTAGATCTGTACTGTAGCTTGTGAATCCATTTAGATCTGTACTGTAGCTTGTGAACCCATTTAGATATGTACTGTAGCTTGTGAAACAATTTAGTTCTGTACTGTAGCTTGTGAATCCATTTAGTTCTGTACTGTAGCTTGTGAACCCATTTAGTTCTGTACTGTGGCTTGTGAACCCATTTAGTTCTGTACTGTAGCTTGTGAACCCATTTAGTTCTGTACTGTAGCTTGTGAATCCATTTAGTTCTGTACTGTAGCTTGTGAATCCATTTAGTTCTGTACTGTAGCTTGTGAACCCATTTAGTTCTGTACTGTAGCTTGTATGTGTGCTATGTTGGAGAATATGCCTGGATGTCAAGCTCAATGTTTTTATGCTGTACAATGTTTTTTTAAATTAATTTTTTTAATGTTTGTTTGTTGGAAAAAGGAAAAAAGAAATACAACTTTAATAACAAAACCCCCCAGAAATATCACATTTGCATAAGTATTCAGACCCTTTACTCAGTACTTTGTTGAACAACCTGTGTCAGCTTTTACAGCATTGAGTCTTCTTGGGTATGATGCTACAAGCTTGGCACACCTGTATTTGAGGAGTATCTCCCATTCCTCTCTGCAGATCCTCTCAAGCTCTGTCAGGTTGGATGGGGAGCGTTGCTGCACAGCTATTTTCAGGTCACTCCAGAGATGTTCGATCGGGTTCAAGTCCGGGCTCTGGCTGGGCCACTCAAGGACATTCAGATATTTGTCCTGAAGCCACTCCTGCATTGTCTTGGCTGTGTGCTTAGGGTCGTTGTCCTGTTGGAAGGTGAATCTTCGCCTCAGCCTGAGCGCTCTGGAGCAGGTTTTCATCAAGGAACTCTCTGTACTTTGCTCCGTTCATCTTTGCCTCAATCCTGACTAGTCTCCCAGTCCCTGCCGTTGAAAAACATCCCCACAGCATGATGCTGCCACCACCACGCTTCACCGTAGGGATGGTGCCAGGTTTCCTCCAGACGTGATGCTTGGCATTCAGGCCAAAGAGTTCAATCTTGGTTTCATCAGACCTGAGAATCTTGTTTCTCATGGTCTCAGTCTTTAGGTGCCAAGTGGGTTGTCATGTGCCTTTTACTGAGGAGTGGCTTCTGTTTGGCCACTCTACCATAAAGGCCTGATTGGTGGAGTGCTGCAGAGATGGTTGTCCTTCTGATTCTCCCATCTCCACAGAGTAACTCTAGACCTCTGTCAGAGTGACCATTCAATGCTGCAGAATTTTTGTTGGTACCCTTCCCCAGATCTGTGCCTCGACGCAATCCTGTCTTGGAGCTCTACAGACAATTTCTTAGACCTCGTGGCTTAGTTTTTGCTCTGACATGCACTGTCAACTGTGGGACCTTATACAGACAGGTGTGTGCCTTTCCAAATCATSCCCAATCAATTGAATTTACCATAGGTGGACTCCAATCAAGTTGAAGAAACATCACAAGGATAATCAATGGAAACAGGATGCACKTGAGGTCAATTTRGAGTCTCATTGCAAAGGMTATGAATACTTATGTAAATAAGGTATTTCTGTTGTTTTATTTTTTATAAATTAGCAAAATGTTCTAAAGACCTGTTTTCACTTTGTCATTATGGGATATCGTGTGTAGATAAGAATTTAAACAAAATATTTAATCAATTTTAGGCTGTAACGTAACAAAATGTGGYAAAAGTCAAGGGGTCTGAATACTTTCCAAAAGGCACTGTATACTGTAGCTAAGAAAGTAAGTGTATGTTGTGTAGTAAGCTGTTAGTAACCCATGTATCTCACACTAATAATTTGATCCGTGTCCTAGCTCGCTCATTAATGTCTTCATCGAAATGACGATTGCCTCTTATCTGRTCYTCGTCCCCTTATGCCATTTKAATTGTCATTAGAAACCACATTTGTTTAAGCAAGTCAGCCATATCGCCTATGTTTTCTGAAAAGGCAGTAAATGAGGCTGAATGAACAGTTTTGCTGCCAGACAAGGCTCCGCTGATAACCTGGGGTAGTAGTGGTAAGGTGTTGGGACTGCTGTTGGGACTCTGCTGTCCGGGCAGCTTTATGTAGGCCCTAACAGTTTGTGGGCACCGTTTGTCACCGTTATAGTGCAATTAATGTATTGTTTAGTGTTGTTGTGTAGTGGCTTTGCTGGCATGCATCCCCCTCATTTTTTTGGAGTTTGCCCCACCAACATTTACATGTTAAATCGACACTGGAGGGTTTCCAGTCCCCAGTTCCCTTTAAATTGTTTCAACTRTGACACAAAATTTGCCCCTCGTTTTACAGATGCTGTCTCACTGAAGACTGGAATTCTTTGCCGATTATCTCCCATTGAAGTGAAGGTGTGTTCCATTGGGAATGACTGACATCACACATTTTCCTAAAAAGACTCAAATGGCCAGCAGGACCTAAAACTATTCTGTCTGAATAGATTATTGTATGATACATTCATAGTTTTTTTTCTGTAACAAAGTGTATATTTTTGTACTGAATCTATGTTAATACRTCATGCTTAGCAATTCAAATATACCTCAATAATGACAGGCAAACTCAAGATCATTGCGTCCGTGTTCGCAACAACAAAAAAGGTACTGTGTCTTTTGGTGGTCTTTAAAACATGCTTTCTGCCCATTGAAACAAGACAAAAATGGGAAACTTCTGTTCTTTTAATAAAATTGTTGAAAACAAATCAATTCATGAATAATAATAATACAAAAGAAATGTACTCACAATTGAATGGCAAGCCCTTATACTTGGACTGAAACAAGKGCATAAACAATGTATAGTACTGCTTCCAGTGATGGCCCATTCCAGTCAAAAGGAATAGGAGTAAGAGAGAGGAGTAAGGTATTGCATTTGATCACACAACTGTACTCTATAATTCCATTATGCTGGAGACAGTACTGGCAACAATAAAAAATTTGACCTATTGAGTGAGTCAACTTTTGCATGGTTATAAATATGCTATAGACATGAAACCACCAGCATCCAAGTGGTAACAAAAATATTTTAAAAAATTATAAAAAAAGTTACAAAATTTAAAACACTAAAAAATTCTAACATGAAAATAGTGATTCCAGATCACCAAAATATTTTGACAATTCACATATTTCTTTTCACCATAACACTGTAAACTCATGCAATAAAAAAATGGGGTTGTTGTGTCAGTAACAATTGTGCCATCTTCTCGACAAGTTTGTTACTCAACGTTTTCCCAAAACAAAGTCACTATTCCAGTATCTATAATATCCCTCGAACATGACTTTGGGTTTCCAACCATCTTTATCAAAGGTTCARCGTTAGGGCAGTTTGTGACTTATTTTCCTTCTCTGCCATAGTTTCTGGTGAAGAATGAGGGGGATTCGTGACCATCTTTATCAAGAGTTCATCATCGGAGTTCTCCTTATCCCCTGGCAAATAAATAAACAACTATAGGTGCTGCATAATAGGTAGAGAATAGCCGACTTCAATGTTATCTATCAAACAGTGCAGCTGTAGACTATGTCAAAGATATTCCATATGGGAAGGGAAACATTCTTACCTGCACTTCTTTTACCGGTGTTTCCCACGTTGGCTCTATAGTTATCTTCCAAGACTTCTTTAGTGTCACATCTCTCCAGAATAACCATTAGGCTCTTCATTGGTGGATTTCTCACCATCTTTTTACTCAAGGGCCCATCGTCTGAGCTGTCATCCAAAGACCCTGATAAAGCAATACAAATAATCAACTATTGCATAAAACAAGACAGAACCTATTTTATTCTAGGGTGTATTTTGGATTGTGCTYAAAAATAATTCTCACCTTCACGTGTGCTTTGAACAACTTTGGTGCTCCGTCTGATGACTGCTTTGTTCACAKTGTCTGGTCTCGTCTTCTTTCTGGCTACCACAGTCTTTCCTGATACGCCTCTCTTCTTTAACGGTGTCGTGGTCTTCTTTACAGCTTTAAGAGGCTTCTTGACTAGATTTATCAAGGGCTCGTCATCAGAACTCACCTCTTCCTCTGACAATTCAAACAGGATGAAGCAAAAATATGAGAGAAATTTAACGACCCAAATTCAACGACCCAACCTGAGCTGCCATGATATTGTGCAATACATTTTTAAATGTGCTCTGCAGAATTAGTTACCTCTGCTTATTTTCCCTTTAATTTTATTACAGTTGTTGCTGTTTGATTCCTTAGCGACACACCTCTTCGGTATTGTACTTTCAGTCTCTTTAGCTGGAGACTTCTTGGTCAGATTTATTAATGGCTCATCATCAGAGCTGTCATCTGAGGTCTCTGATCATGCAATCAGAAAACAAAACATTTGACTTAGAAACAAGGATACAACTCTCCAAAATATTATGTTATGGTGAAAGCATGGAACCAAGAGGCGATAAGTATTCTCACCTATACTCCTGTTGTGTTTTTTAAAAACTTTACTGGGCTTTTTAATGCCAGGTGTTTTTCTGGCTGTAGTGGTGGGTGTCTTTGTTCGCATTTMTGTCTTGAGTTTGTCGACCATCTTAATCAGGGGCACGTCATCTGAGCTGTCACCTGATGATGAGTCTAGTTACATAGAAGAAYAAATATGAAGAGGAAAGCAAGTTTAGTCCCGCCGAATCCATTTAGCAGATTTCTGTATATACATTCTAAATACAAGATTTGAGGAACTAGTCTCACCTGTGCTTATTTTATTAGTGTTCTGTGAGATATTTCTGCGCTTCTTCACATCGTTCACCTCTCTGGCTGTGTTGAAGGGTCTCTTTTTGAATGGCAATGATGTCTGTTTAGGGATCTTTTTAACCATCTTTATCAAGGGCTCATCGTCTGAGCTATCATAGGAGTCCTCATTCTGGGTTGAACCTACAATTACGACATAGACAAAACAAATTGATACCTCCTTCCATTCAGAATAGTAGTGTGTGGGTTTGTGTGTGTGTGTGTTGTACAGTATTCAGGGCATAGCCTACATGTTGAGGAGTATTCAGTATTCAGGGCATAGCCTACATGTTGAGGAGTATTCAGTATTCAGGGCATAGCCTACATGTTGAGGAGTATTCAGTATTCAGGGCATAGCCTACATGTTGAGGAGCTTGAGAGGGGTTCCCACCTGTGAATTTGTTGTTTGTCTTCTTGATGCCATTACCTGTTCCTCTTTTGATATTAGTAGTCCCTGGCCTCTTTGCTTGTACAGTGGATTTTTTAGCTCTGGGAAGTTTATTCACCAACTTCGTCAAAGGCTCATCATCTGAGGTGTCATCCAACCCTAATCACATAAACAGTGAATATGATGATCAACAATATATAAATATATAATTATAAATATATTTAATAGGCGTTTAAAGGTTTTCATTTCACTGTAGTGTTCGCTCACCAGAATCTTTTCTAGTGCTATTCTTTGACTCAGGTTCAGGTTGTCGGTTCTGGTCTTTTTCACCCTGAGTCCCATTGTGTTCAATGTGCTGCGGCTTCTTCTTTACTAATGCAATTAGGGGTTCATCATCGGAGCTGTCATCCAAGGACTCTAACGGTACTGCCAGAACACATGTTAAAAGAATACAACTGCTAGCTATAAGTCATTGCATATGTTCGAGGGGCATACCGTTAGAGTACTTGAATGAATTGTCTAGTTAAATAAAGGTTAAATAAATAAAATATTCACCTGTGCGTGTCTCCACCATGTTTTGACTTCCACTTCTTCTGCTCAATRTGAAGCTCAAGTTAAAAGGCGCGAGGATATACACAAAATTGAATACTCAAATAACACACTACTATGTAAATGTAGCTAGCGATTTACTCAACAAGTAAAAAGCTTGATCCACCGATTGCCTTTTCCTAGATATGCAAGACTGCAAGATGTCAATTTCCTTTTGTTTACACTTGCTAGAAGCATCGAGCGCTGCGCTAGAACAGAGAGGAAAAGGCGAAGCGAGAGATTTTACTCCGCCTAAAATCTTTCCACGAAATAAACCCACGAAGTGATTAATTTTTGTATGTAGGTGAACGAGTGTCGAATTTGGTCAACAAAAAATGTAATTGCTCATTTGCTACCTGAGGCTTATTTTATCGAATAGAAGTTTCGAAATGGTTAGGTTGAATGCACTGATATAAGTAGACCTACGTGGCATTTCGGAAACGACTTTATATTGCAGTTGTGCCTGTTGTCATAGAGATAGATAGACTCATCATAGATAGCATAGCCATTGCCATTGTTGGATTCCGCCATTTTAAGGTAGCCAACTGGGAGGGGATTCCAAGAAGTTGTGAGCAATCAGCCAATGTAAAAMAAGAAAATTGACTACTTAAAAAATTGAGATAGCTCCAATGGCGCTGCCCATGCTGTCACAGAACGTTATAATGGCACAATTACAAATATTAGTCCTCTATCTATCTCTATGGCATGTTGTTCTGCCCTCTCATTGGCTAGAAGGGTCCCACCTGATGTCACCTCCTCACGTCTGCCTTCCATCTTTGATGACATGTATTTCCATTATTAGAGCGGTCACTTGACTATCTTGTCAATGTAAATGACAATCTTCGACTTGAAGGCTCGATGTCCCTGTTTGA
This sequence comes from Salvelinus sp. IW2-2015, assembly GCF_002910315.2. Taxonomy (NCBI): domain Eukaryota; kingdom Metazoa; phylum Chordata; class Actinopteri; order Salmoniformes; family Salmonidae; genus Salvelinus; species Salvelinus sp. IW2-2015. Next base: position 30,848,209 of record NC_036870.1, read on the forward strand.
TGACGTCATGGTCCAGCATTTTGTGTTCAATATTGAAACTACTGGGAGCCAACTTGTAAATGAAGAGGGTCTTTTACTTAATTATAAGGAATTCTTATCACTTTACAAGATTCCTGTAACATCTAAAGATTTTGCAATTGTTTTAGATGCCATTCCCTCTGGTGTTTCTTTATTATTCAAGGACGTGTCAAGACCTGACCCTCAGAACATACCTACGATTAAATCTGTTGACTCATCAGTAGGAAAGATTTGTTTTTCTTTTAGTCCATCCAACAACAATAGAGCTCTACGAGCCTTGTTTCAACAGGATGTTGTACCTTATTGGAATGGTTTTGTTGATAAAATCTTCTTGGGGAAAAAAGTTTGGATGTTACCACACACATACCTACTTATTAATACAATTAAGTAAGTTTCTTTTAAAATTATTCATAAATATTTTCATGCCAACCACTATATGAAGAAGTTTAAGAAAAACATAAATTAAAATTGTACTTTTTGTAATGACCACCSAGAAACAGTGTTGCATCTTTTTTGGCATTGTATTCATGTAAGAAATCTGTGGTAAGACATCAGTAGATTTATAACAACACATTTATGAAGATTTTACACTATTGTGGAGAGATGTACTGCTTGAATTKTTTTTTAAGTTGAAACAATTTTAAGTAATTCATTGAATTATTCTTTTGGTCAAATTTCATATTCACAAATGTACATTTACAAAAAAAACATWKTWTTTTTTACCRTACAAAAATAAATTGAACTATATTTTAAATACTCTACCAACAGAAAAGCTGTTAGAATTATAAAATGTGTGTATGCCCCATAAAAGGTCCTTGTGTAATGTGATATTGTACTCCCTAGCCCAGTTGTTCTTTATGTATACTTGTGTTCACCAATGTACTTTTTGTATTGATTTGTTGTTAATAATAATAATTAAAAAGTATAAAAAGGATGAGTACTCGAACCCTCCCCCCAAAAAATAAATAATGTAAACAATTCTAAACTAAATGGGTGTATTCATTCCGCCTATACAAAACATTTCTTAAACGGAAGCAAACTGAACTTAACAGGGAGGGACATACCGGAATTTTACCCAGTTTGGTTATTAAACGCTAAACGTTTTCCATAATGTATACACTAGAGTTTCCAGTTGATGAATTCATGTAGATCCCTCCCCGTTTGATTCCGTTTTCGCCGTTTGGTTCTTAGAGTAAGCAATTAACGGTTTCGCAAACAGAAGCCGTTTACTCCAATTCGAAACCGTTTACTCCAACCGTTTACTCCAATTGCAATGAAAAAAAATTCTATTGGACAGATTTAGGTAGGTCCCTCCCCATTTCGTTCCTGTTTGCTTCGTAGAGTAAATGGTTACCGTTGCAAAACATTTTAGCAAAAGACGAAACGTTTTGCAACGAACTCCGACTAATGAATACACCCCTGTAGCGTGCAGTGCACTACGCAGCTAGTGACAAATCAGTGCAGTCCATTAAGTGAGTCAGTCATAATGTATTTAGTTTGGTTCATTTATTAAGCTACACATGTTTAATAAATGCCATGTTCGAACATGGTGTCAGAATATAGACAGAGGAACATGATAAGTYTGGTAGCCAACTAAAGCCTCAACCTGGAAAGAGAGAGAACTGTCAAATGTTTTCAACTTTTCTTGCTAAAAACAATGCAGGTACAWCTAATACCCAATTGAAGGCTACACTAACTAACAAGTCACTCTGATTATAGCCAAATGACCCATCCTTATTTGGTGTTWATTATTTGGCCCAGTTTATGAAAARGTGAATTATAATGAATMAATTAATCATTACAAAAAAAACACTAATGCAGAAGTAKCCATTTACATAACGTCTCAACTAAAATCATATTAGTCCTTGGACAGTTAAGCGCTCATTATCCCCACACACACACATTGGAACTTTAAAAGGGCAGCAGGTAGCCTAGCGGTTAGAGCGTTGGGCCAGTAACCGAAAGGCTGCTGGTTCGAATACCCAAGTCGACAAGGTGAAAAATCTGTCGATGTGCAAGGCACTTAATCCTAATTTGCTCCAGCGACGTACTACTATGGTTGATCCTGTAAAACAACACATTTCACTGCACCTAGCTGGTATATCTGACTATAAAACATATATTTTTATTATATTTTAAAGCCATTAATGATGTGTGATATTGACAAACAAATGGCGAAGATCCATATAGAATGTAAATACCGTTTATCCATTTGTACATCAAAATGAATTGTTCAGGAGCATACGTGTGCTGCRGYTCCTGAATTATAGTGATCTCCAACMAAACACACAAGATGCCTCATATTTCACTCATAATAACAGAAAAACTTAACCATAACATTTCAAACAGCATTAGCCATCTCTGCTCACACGAGGTATAGTACACACAAGAAGAAGACACCACTTAAAGAGAAGCAACTTGGGGAACGAATGCTTCGCTCTGTACAACTTAGATGTCTTTATGCTGGTATCGTGTGACCGCTCGAAGGGAAGGACTCACAAAGCAGCTATTTTACTCGCTTCTCGGACGCCACTCAAATAGGCTCCTGTTACCGTCTGAGGAAAGTGCCTGTTGGTCGCCTGAAGATAGAAAGACAGGAGAAAAACAAATGTTAAATCAGGGGCCGTATCTATCAAGCGTCTCAGAGTAGGAGTACTGTTCTAGGATCAGGTATCATCTGTCCATGTCATCTGATTCATTGTGATCTAAAAGGTGAAACTGGTCCTAAATCAGCAGTCCTACTCTGAAAAGCTTTTCCTTCCAGGCCTTTCCTTCCAGTTCTCTGCTGCCAATGACTGGAACGAACTGCAAAAATCACTGAAGCTGGAGACTCATATCTCCCTCACTAGCTTTAAGCACCAGCTGTCAGAGCAGCTCACAGATCACTGCACCTGTACATAGCCCATCTGTAAACAGTCCATCCAACTACCTACCTCATCCCCATACTGTATTTATMTATTTATCTTGCTCCTTTGCACCCCAGTATCTCTACTTGCAGTCATATTCTGCACATCTACCGTTCCAGTGTTTAATTGCTAAATTGTAATTACTTCGCCACCATGGCCTATTTATTCCCTTACCTCCCTTATCTCACCTCATTTGCACTCACAGTATATAGACTTTTTCCCCCTACTGTATTATTGACTGTATGCTTGTTTATTCCATGTGTAACTCTGTGTTGTTGTATGTGTCAATCTGCTGTGCTTTATCTTGGCCAGGTCGCAGTTGTAAAGAACTTGTTTTCAAGTGAGTTAGATGCACTATTGTAAAGTGGTTGTTCCACTGGATATCATAAGGTGAATGCACCAATTTGTAAGTCGCTCTGGATAAGAGCGTCTGCTAAATGACTTAAATGTAAATGTAAGTGGCCTACCTTGTTAAATAAAGGTGAAAAAAATAAGTTKTCTTTCAAGTGAAGGCCTGTAGTAATACATTGATATAAGACACAGGAGGTTGGTGGCACCTTAATTGGGGAGGACAGGCTCGTGGTAATGGCTGGAGTGGAATCAGTGGAATGGTATCAAATACATCAAAACACACATGGTTTCCAGGTGTTTGATGCCATTCTATTTGCTCTGTTCRYGACATTATTATGAGCCGTCCTCCCCTCAGCAGCCTCCACTGGTGTACGATGATAAAAGGGGTCAGGTCTTACCTCCCCAGCAAAGAACACTTTTCCTTGCACATCTTCAGCAATGATGTCATAGGCCTCCCCACTGCCTCCTGTCTTCACGAAGCTGTATGACATCTGAGACCACATGTCTCTGCTCCACCGAGTCACAAAGTAATTCACCGGCTCTGGGACCTCCTACAATGGAAAAATACATGAAGATACAGGTACAACATTATTTATTTTACATTTATTTTCTATACCTTAAAATGTAATTTGTAGTAGTCCTGATGTGTGGTTTTCTGTTCAAAGTAGACAGTTGTTCTAATACCTGCTCCTTGAAGAGTTCACGCAGCACCTTCATGCACTGATCAYCGACATCTTTGTCCTCCATGTCCCTGATAGAGGGCAGKGCTTCACCAGTGATGACGGACATCAGGACACTCCCCTTTCCCTGCGGAATYGGCCAAGATAGGAACACATCTTTTTCTCTGGTAGGAAACCTTTTTTTTCCTTTTTTACGTATTCAGCATACATTCATGTCCACAATTCAACAGGTTCAACGAACATGCTGCAAAAACCTCAGCTGTCTCCAATGTCTACATAACAGCATTTCTCTCCTTTGAAATAACAGATGATTACATAGTAGTTAGTACGGATAGCTAGAGTACAAAGATGATTGCTGGTATCTCACCTGTGGATCCATGTCATAGAACACACCAAACATCCCTCTCTTGTCAGGACTGGGTGGAATGTGACCAAAGTAATCTGCTCCTTGGATCTTTCCGTCCCAGAAGCGAAACGGGAACTGCAGAGCAACCTGAGAGTAGGAATGTGTGTTAAGACAGTTTCTGATGAAGAAACGTTGGTTAATGGGTTATTAAATTACATCTGAGCTCCTAGTGTGTGCGGCTCTCATTTTCGAAACAGGTGTTCTACTCTGTTAGCCAGCACCTCTCCTAAACAGGTGTTCTACTCCGCTGGCCGGCACCTCTCCTAAACAGGTGTTCTACTCTGCTAGCCAGCACCTCTCCTAAACAGGTGTTCTACTCCGCTAGCCAGCACCTCTCCTAAACAGGTGTTCTACTCCGCTTAGCCGCACTCTTCCAAGTACCTGGGCAAACAGGTGTTCTACTCCACTAGCCGGCACCTCTCCTAAACAGGTGTTCTACTCGTAGCCAGCACCTCTCCTAAACAGGTGTTTACTCGCTGCAGCCAGCACCTCCCTAAACAGGTTCTATTCTGCTAGCCAGCACCTCTCCTAAACAGGTTGTTCTACTCGCTAGCCAGCACCCTCTCCTAAACAGTGTTTCTACTCGCTAGCCAGCACCTCTCCTAAACAAGTGTTCTACTCTGCTAGCCAGCACCTCTCCTAAACAGGTGTTCTACTCGCTAGCCAGCACCTCTCCTAAACAGTGTTTCTACCTGCTAGCCAGCACCTTTCCTAAACAGGTGTTCTACTCAGCTAGCCAGCACCTCTCCTAAACAGGTGTTCTACTCCGCTAGCGCACCTCTCTAAACATTTTTACTTCAGCTAGCCAGCACCTCTCCTAAACAGGTGTTCTACTCCGCTAGCCAGCACCTCGCCTAAACAGGTGTGTGTTTCTTTCGCCTCCAGATTAAGACAGTTTCTGGTGACAGGGTGAACCAGTTTCAGTTACATCACCCAGACTGTGTCGCAGCTCTAAACCCTTACCTTTTCAATGAGACCTGCTCCAAGACTGTGGATGGCTTTCAGCTTTCTCTCAGGAAGAGGAGGGTTGAATTTAATGATATTCTTCTGGAGTAAAGTCAATGGGACTGTCACCAGAACCTAAAAAAAAGACAAAATAAATGTTCCCAAAGCTACAGTTAAGAGTTGAGTGTCAGAGAAGATAACTGTACTATAACAGGTAAGAGTAGGGTGTCAGGGAAGACAACTGTACTATAACAGGTAAGAGTTGAGTGTCAGAGAAGACAACTGCTACTTATAAACAGGTAAGAGTTAGGGTGGCAGGGAAGACAACTGCTACTATAACAGGTGAAGTAGGGTGTCAGGGAAGACAACTCTACTATACACAGGTAAGAGTAGGGTGTCAGGGACGACAGCTGGTTATAACATGCATCATTACTCTGTAAATAAACAAATGAGTCCTTACTTTCTGTGCTGTCCACTGAGTCCCGTTGGATGAGGTAACTTTGACTATATCCCCTGAGTAATCGATAGCTTGAACCTACAATGAAACAAGTGTACTGTGATTGTGAGGCATTGCTCGAAATGCTTGGGTACAAAGAAAATTGAGAAACCACTCACTTTTATCTAACTATATACTACAACCAAGATGAGAGGAGAATGGGCAACGAAAGGAACATAAGGAGATATTATTAGGACGCACCCTAAGTGTGCACTTGTTCACACATCTAAAAAGCATTGACTTGCTTAAGGTATTGGCTAGTACGAGTCTCCAGCATATTTCTCATACCAGTCATTTCCTTTCAAATCAGTGAAGGGAAGTGAACAAGTGCWCACTTTGCGAGGAAGGAGAGTTAATTGGGACATAGTATTTGATGGCTCACCGGGCTCTTGATGCGGATGTCGAGGCCCTCAGCCAGTTTGTTAAGCACAGACGAATAGCCCTCTGTCAGCAGTGTATGGTCTCCTGAGAACTGAGCAAAGAACTCATTGTGGTCCCAGGATCGAGCCGACACCTGCGAACACACACACACACGGACAAGGACTATGTTCAGGGGTTAAAGCAACAACAAAAAATCCCATGACTGAAACTTAAGACGATCTCAGATGGATTGTCTGGGGACAAGTTAACCTCCACGTTCATGTAAGAAAGTCATAACCATCGTGCTTTTAGGGAAAGAGAATCATTTTGTACATGTGCCCTTGCTTAGGGGGTCCGGGGTCCTCAACGGGATAATTTTTTTCACAAGGACTGAGAAGCTCAGTTCTGGTMACTTAAAAATATATATATAATACATTCTACTKAAAAAAAGCATGAAAATAAAATYACACCATCTAAAATATAATTTCCACCTCCAAAAATGGGCCCAATAACTATTGGTAAAAATGATGTTAAAATTATTTGAACATATTGTATCATTCCAATATAGCCTATGCATGGTCTATATTATCAGGTATGCTATCAGGAATAAGCATTAGCACCTGTAGCCCAACTGATAGCATAGCGACTATAAAATGTACATAGGCTGAAGCATGYGGTTGGTCCACCTGRATTTACCCCATAGAACACCACATCCTGAATGTTATTATTCATTTATTATAAATACATCATTATTAATTAGTATTCACTTCCCTTTTTTTTCTATGACAAAGTGTGTCACTGACCTTTGAAGACAACATTGGCCATTTTAAGAGCTCTGTTGCATAGTTGCACCTAAACCATTCTTGTAACTCTGGTTGTAAAACTGCATTTGTAAAARGACGCCACGCGCAATTGAAAGAGTATAGAACTAAACGGGATAGCAATGGAAAACTGGGATSCCACTCTTCTTTTAGCAAAGGCAAAAACTGCTTTCAAAAGTGTTTTCCCACGACTGCATTGGCTCTCGTAACTTCAATGAGCTTCGAGAGGAATATTTATAAAACACAACAAGCCGACTTGGTAAATAGGTCAAATATTCTCCTATGGGGTTGTCTGATTTGGTTTTAATATCATTAAAATGGCAAAAAAAACTGTAGCATAGTATTTGAATGACTTTACCAGCAGCTACAGTAGACTAGACAGCGCTGTCGGAGCGCTGCTGTGGTGTGCATTACAGACTGTTTAATTCCCTTCATCTGAACATCGGAGTGTCATCAACAGTCATGCATGTCAGTTCAATACACACAGTGTAACTTAGAAAATAAAATAKTTGAGATTACATTTATTTGGGAATATATTTCATAGCCTAATACAGACAAGCATGTCTGTTCTATMTCATCTCCAAACCAGATTTGATTGAGCATCTTCACTGATCGGAGAAAAACGACGTCTCCAGAATCCATATGATGGAAATCCGTTGCTGTAACGGAGAACTTTTAACCCCTGACTATGTTGTCATAACTCTCCTACGGTCACGTCATCGACTGTCACAAGAGACAGGGTAGGAATGATCTCATCCTCAGACCTGGTCCAGTGTGCTTCCACAGGCATATTCCAGGTTGCTGAGATGGAACTGAAGCACTTTCTCCTCCAACTGGCTGAACTGGACCCCAGACTCCTGAAGGAATGTTTTGTAGACCTCCTGGATTTTCTCTGGAAGGGAAAATTGTAAAATGATAGAAACTAGAAACTGACCAAATGTCTATCACTACTTTGTACTTCATATAGACATATGACTTCATATACTGTATAAGCAAATCATTCAGAGGAGTGACTAGGGTTGCAAAATTATGATAACTGTCCCAAAATTCCCAAATCTTCCAGAAATCCTGGTTGGAATATTTCTGGAATCAGGAGTAAATAAGTATAAATTCTGCGATTACTCTAAAAGCCGGGTTTATACTACACGATTTTGCCCCATATTTAGCTGTCCCYGACAAGTTGAGATCGGAGACTAAATCCCCATGTCYTTGCCTACTCGGGACGCGRGGCCGCCACCGACYCRCGTTTAATGTGAGCGGGTCAGAGACGCKAWCTCAGGGCTACCGATCTCGTCTTMGAGCAGTCCCAGACGTCCCCATATTTTCAAACATGTTTGATTTTAAATCGGCACAAAATCTGCAATGCTCTTGTAGTGTGAGATGTGCAACGACACGTTTTGAGAACAGTGACGAGCAACAGCCAATGAGAGCTCGCCAGAAAAGAAGCCAGTGAGATGATGACGTTGTTTGGCATCACCCAAGACATGTAGACTCTGGAGCAGGAGCCATGACTACTACTAGTATGCGTTTGAACTGGCCTTTAACCAAAGGAAAAGTAGCAAATTTTTTCAGCTCTGAAGTTCACAAGCAATGTTATTCAATTCAAAATGTTGGCTAGTTATTTCAACTCAGTATGACAAGCATGAATGTCTGACTGAAAACATTTGAGGCTGCTTTGAGCCACAGCTTGTTGGAGCTACGTTAACTCTAAATCACATCATCGTTTTGGTGAGAAAGCGTGGTATGAAGAATCCTCAAGACCAAGTGAATAATCTTGTAGTGTGTGACCCCTGTCTGTGCCACACCGTTTACTGTGACCCCTGTCTGTGCCACACCGTTTACTGTGACCCCTGTCTGTGCCACACCGTTTACTGTGACCCCTGTCGTGCCACACCGTTTACTGTGACCCCTGTCTGTGCCACACCGTTTACTGTGACCCTGTCTGTGCCACACCGTTTAGTGTCTGTGCCACAGCGCTTACTGTGACCCCTGTCTGTGCCACACCGTTTAGTGTCTGTGCCACAGCGTTTACGTGACCCTGTCTTGTGCCACAGCGTTTACTGTGACCCCTGTCTGTGCCACACCGTTTTACTGTGACCCCTGTCTGTGCCACACCGTTAGTGTCTGTGCCACAGCGTTTACTGTGACCCCGTCTGTGCCACACCGTTTAGTGTCTGTGCCACAGCGCTACTGTGACCCCTGTCTGTTGCCACACCGTTTTGTCTGTGCCACAGCGTTTACTGTGACCCCTGTCTGTGCCACAGCGTTTACTGTGACCCCTGTCTGTCCACAGCTGTACTGTGACCCCTGTCTGTGCCACACGTTTTACTGTGACCCCTGTCTGTGCCACAGCGTTTAGTGTGTGACCCCTGTCTGTGCTACAGCGTTTAGTGTGTGACCCCTGTCTGTGCTACAGCGTTTAGTGTGTGACCCCTGTCTGTGCCACACCACTACAGGAAAGGAGGTTGTTTAATGTGAGAGGTTAAGCGATGTTAGGATTTTGAAAGTCGTGTAGTSTATACACCAGGCTTTACCGCTATTTCTGTAAATCCTTGGAATTTTGGGAAAAGTTACCAGAATTGCAACCCTAGGAGTGACCACGAATGTGTTGTACCTCCCAGAGGAGTGTCCTGGTTCTGAGACTTGTCTTTCCTCCATTCTGACACCACATCCAGGATGGCGTTAAAGTGGAAGTCCATGCGCTTATCGATGGCCGGGTCTGTGGCACTCCCTCCCTCCTGGAACAGGTCACACCTCTCCCCCAGCTTGTGCATATTAATGCTGAGCTACATACGAGAAGCAACTGAGTATGTGAATACTTGTAGGACCCGAAAGACTTCTGAGGCATCTATTAGCAGTTACACAATACTAAATGAAATGAGGCAGCAGCATAAAAAATACAAAGTTCTTTGGTTGAACTTTGGGTGAATGATTAGAAATGTTGACATTGAAAAATCCTGTTTTCAAGGTACGGGTTTGTGAGTGAATGCCAGTAGTTTGTGTCAGTGTTGTTACAAAGAATKTCTCACCTGCTCACTCATCAGTGCAATCGGGTTGTTCACACAGCCGTTCACAATCTGAGCCCCCCGACCCACAGTGACGCCYCCCAGCGATGTATCGTCCCACACCCGCCCTCCAATCCGCTCGCTCGCCTCGAGCATCACCACCTGTGATTGGATCAAACACTTGGAGGTTAAAGTTCATGAAGAAGGCACAGCCACAGAACTCATCAGCAGTTATTCATTCAATATGTTGTGAACAATATTATGTATACTGCATTTCGGACCAAGAACATCTTATGGGTTATTATAGGAGGAGGTTCCATGTCTGAATTAACCTAAAATCAGGACACCCAGCTAGCACATTTGTTTCCTTGGAAGTTGTGGAAACATATGTTTTTGATTTCCATAGGTTCTGGGAATGAACTCATACGTTTCCRGACAGGTAAAACTGATTTWGTTTTTTTTATGTTCTGAGAATGGAAGTGAAAATATCACCTGTTCTGGGAACATACATTTTTAGGTTGCAGGGAGGTTCTGAGAACAAAAATGATAGGTTATTTGAAGGTAATTAAATAACGTTCTGAGAACATGTTCAATAAGACTTTTAACAACACTGCTAGCTTAGTTTGGGTTCACTTTTTGAACTCCAAGCACAGATAGGACACATGGAAATGAATTTTCTTAGGCATTAATCATGCAAACAATTTTTTTTATTGTGGCACGGCATCAGTGAGATTCAAACATATGATCTTCTGTTCTCTATCCATGGAATTAGTCCTCTGTGCCACCAAGATTGAGCTAGCATACCATGTTTTTTTACTCATACAAGGCTGTTAATTTTTATCTATTCAAACAGACCCCATTTCTAAGGAAACAAGCACTCATTAAGATCAGGTGTGGCCAATTAGTGGACTCGGCCAACACACCTGAACACACTGAACACACGTAACAAGATAGAGTTTTGTTGAGGCTGAGAACAGAATGTATATATTTTAAAATAACATTCTCAGAACGTTCTTTGAACGTTACTAATGTTATCTTATGGTTTTTATGGAAAGTTTTCATAATGTTCTGAGAAAATGACTTTAAATAGAACCATGAGGAAACCTGTAGAAAACGTTATGCTGAAGAACTGAAGTTCCCACAGCAGAACATTGTTTCTTAACGTTCTCTGAACAATTTGAGAAATATATTTTAAATAGAATCATGAGGAAACGTTATGCTGAAGTACTGAAATTCCCACCTAAGGAACATATGGTTCTCAGAATGTTACGTGCTAGCTGGGTATCCTGCACCATTCCCAGAACATTGTAGGAAGTTCTGGGAATGACCATGGGACAACCACGCTCTCACCAAGCACTAAGAAACATAAGGTTCTCAGAACGTTATGTGCTAACTGGGTATGGTCAAAACATCGAAAACAAAAATGAACACTTGAAGTAGTTCTACATTTTAATCTTAAAATATTACCTGCATGCCAAAGTTTTGCAGTTGCCGCGCAGCAGCCAGCCCCGATGCCCCGGCTCCAATCACAATCACGTTCTTCTGCAAAGACCAACAAAAATTCTGTATGAGCTGCAGAACATACCTGGACAAAGTTGACGGTAGAAGATTAGACACACTCACGTTGTGGTAGCGCTCAGGAAGCAGGGGCTGTTTGACTGATAGAACCCCAGTGTTGATCAGACCCTTCCTGGTCATGAAGAGAAGCACCCTGTCCATTTCCTGTACACAACGCACACGCACCAGCCCTCGCACAATGATGTGGGGAGCACAGTTCTGGGGTGTCAGCACCTCCTAGACATGAGAGGAAGGGACGTATTTAATCATTATCACCAGGCCCTGTTGTGTTTAATTGATAAATTCATGTAATTTCTCCTAGGTCATGTAACTACATTGTTTTTCCTCACTATTCTATTAGTCTCTCATCAAATATAGGTATGTGACTAGATGGCTGGGTATGTGAAATAACATGTGGAAAAAGAAAGTAGTCCACACAAACCAGGTGGACGCTAGTGGATGATCCAGCCTACCTACGGAGGAAGAGGAGACGGTGTGTCTGATGAAGAGCTCTAGGCCTGTCTACCAGTATCTGACTGACGTTTCTCCCTGCCTGTCTATCATCGACGCTCCCTCCGCTCAAGCTACTGACTGTCTTTCCCAACTGCCTCTGAAGCTGTGAAAGACCACCAACCGTGAACTGACAGACCTCTACATTTATTTTTGTTTTCAAAGTAACTTTGAGATTCTTGTTTGTAACAACAACAACAAAAATCTATTAATTATTATTATTACTACTATGACACTTCCAAAAAGTGTCTAATTTAAACAGTGTAGGACTTATCTGTCTGGCTACCTTACAGCCTCTGTGCCAGGAGGCTAGGATGAGGTTGCGCAGGGCCAGGTACATGGTGGGGTCACGGGAAAACTCTGGAAACTCATAGAGTTCATCCAGCTCCATCATGTCCGGTCGCACACACAAGGCCTTTCCACACTCGTTGGGCTGGTAAAAGGGCTGGAAGTATGGACACAGCCCTGGAACTGAACACAAAGTATGAGTTATTGAACATGTATTTACTGACCATGTGTGACTGGTGGTTCAACAGACTAGCTAAGATAATAGAAACAAAAGTATCCTACATAAGCAATAAGGCACGAGGGGGTGTGGTATATGGCCAATATACAACGGCTAAAGGCTGTTCTTAGACACAACGCATCGTGGAGTGCCTGGACACACCCATTAGCCGTGGTATATTGGCCATATACCACAAACCCCTGAGGTGCCTTATTGCTATTATAAACTGGTTACCAACGTAATTAGGTCAGTACAAATACATGTTTTATCATACCGGTGCTATACGGGCTGATATACCGTGGCTGTCAGCCAATCAGCATTCCGGGCTCGAACCACCCATTTTATTATGGATATTAATACTTGGCGATTTACTGGTTCCTTAGCTCTGGGTCGTACTCCCTTCTCTGTGAAGTAGATCACCAGGGTTGACATGTGGATTCTCTTCCCACCCTGGATAGACTTACTCTGTGGTGGGACAGCTCTGCAGTGCTCTGCCCTCAACTCAGCATGAGAGTGGTTGCTGGTGGATCCTGAGGGGCTCATGCCCACACAGTCGGGATAGTAGGCTGTGAGGAAAGGGTTGGCCGGGCTGTCCTTAAATAACGGGGGCAGGATCAGCATGGAATGCCACCAGCTGTCGATCACCTCCGCCACTCTCTGTGGAACACAACAAGGTTCTGAATAAGGACAAGGCTGCAGTGATACTTTAAATTGTTGACTGAAAATGAAGGAACTCAGAAGGTCAGTTTTAAAGACAGTCACTCACCAAATCTTCTGGCAGAGAGCACTGGTCTGGCCCTTCGGTCTGTAGATGTAAACACGTGATATTATGGCACTATCATGAAATGTCAATCAATTAATTGTTGACTTTGTTGTTGTCTCTTCCTCCTGCTACTTCCTGTTTACCTTGACATTGTTGAACTTCATGCCACAGCGATACGTGGCTGCTAGTGAGGCAGTGAGCTGGATCTCCTTGGTTAGCTGACGCCATTTTCCACAGTCTGGCTTAGTGCATTGGACCTGGAAACCAATCACATTGGAGTGAATGTGTTTGAATTACTCACTTGATGGAGAGTGGCTGCATTGACCTGAATACTATGCCAGTTAGCTAGACATTTCGGGTTGTGTTGCTCTCACCCAGTATGGAAGCTGTTGATCTGCCATGAAAGCTTTCAGACTTGGCTCACTTTTCCCATTGCCAGTCCAAACCCTCTTCCAGGATGCATATGTCTCATAGCCATCTTTGTGACTGATAAACCAAGGAAAGATATAGCCATTACATTCAGATCAACAGACAACAGGTGTCTATGATGACGTGTTTGACAAAATGACAATGTTATTTTTTAAATTAGACTGTTAACCTTCTATAGTAGTGATCAAAACACTCATTGCAAAAGTGCTCCCCGCAGGACAAATGGTACCACCGAGAAGTGTAGCCGTTTTTGGCGCACCTGAAAGAAAGAGGGAGAGCAGTAAGAAACCTGTCAGCAAGTACTCAACACACTGAATGTGACGTCATATTTTCTCTCCATTGTGTTCCAACAGGTGGCATCCTTCATACGGGACGCTTGTCCCTCAACTGATCGGTGCAGGCAGAATCGTCACACTATTTGATGTAAGACAGTGGCAGAACTCCCATACTTGCGTTCTAAATAGTAGGCATACGAAAATAGAACATATATGAAGTATATGAAATTTCAAAAACTTAGTATGCTTTAAATGCCAGGATATCCTACTCATTTCGGCTTTTCATCTAGTACAATTCACTGCACACTATTGAGGGGGGGGGGGGAAATTGTCTTTCCAGACGCATGTGTGTTTGACAACAGCTGATAATCAGACAAGGTGACGCGCTGTACCAAAATAAACAAGCGGCGGGAATCAACGCAATTGTGCATCAGATGACGCATCCTCAGTATGGATGAGTAGTATGTTGATATTAGTTGCTTACTGCATTCATTTGTACTAAACATTACATTCTAAATAGTACGTAGTACACTTAGTACACAGTATGTAGTTTTAGTAAGTAGTAGGCAAGACAGATTTTAGACACAGCTGCCAATGACTCTCTCTGGAAACCACCAGTGAAGTAAAAACAGGAGATGATACTACGAATAGAACAATGAGATAGATATTTCACCAGATGTATAAATGTGAAGTATCCGGTTGGCGTATCCACTCAATACCAAATATGGTAGTGAGAGAAAGCCCAATGGCTAGCAGTGGATGYATTTTGGCCGACATTCTGATAATTTACTCATTGATAAAACATTTGATCTCAATACAGTTTTCTGTTCCCAAAACTACAATCTGRTACAAACAGAGTGGACAAAGTTTTGTAGASTTTACCCTTTGCCAAAGCTTTAAAAAACGTCATTGTTTAGAAGGAGTGCAAAGGCAAATTGAGTTATTGCACACGAGCACTTCAGAGTAGGCGTTCCCTAACGGAAATATGCAAATGTCACTAGAAAGCACCAATAGGATCTCGCTAGCTCGTGCTTGGCTCTAACCACCTCCTTGCTTGTTCTGCCCACTATGACTCATTTGTTCCCATTTGTAATGACAGGCTGTTGTCTATCTTGGTTAAATTATTAAAAATACTTGATGATACCTTTCAGAGGCACTAGCAAAGCACACTGGGTATGTGGCCGAGCATCCAGCCTTTTCACACTTTCTGTACTTCTTCTCYGATTGGTCCTCTTCTTCCTCTGTGTCAGTGGCTTTTCTTTTAGTCTGGAATCCAATGACAGACAGACTTCAATATCAAGGAAAATATGTTCATTACTGAAAGCAGAGAGATTGGTAAAAGGCAGGAAGCTCTTAATAGGCTGACTAGATGGCAATGGGTAAAGTGAGTGAGAATGACTGAAAAAAGGTGGTCTCACTACACCACACAGTCCCAAACTAGCCAGAGCCGACAGATCTAGTATTGTGCCTAGCTCAGGTACAATACTTGATCTGCCAGCTCTGGTTTGTCCCAAAGCAACTGTATGAAGTCTGTTTTGTCTAATATTAGGGTGCACATATACCTGTCCAGGTGGAGGATTATTACAGCGCTTCATTCTGACGTTGACCTGTCTACCGGAGGAGCGAAGGGACGACTGACCATCCCCAGATGATGACTCCATTGCTATCCTCTTCTTGGCACGCCGAGCACCTGAAGCATTCACTGTATAATCTGTAAATTGACCACATATCATATCACTGAATGTGACCATGTCACAGCCTAGATAAAACATGTCATAACACATGACCTCTCATGTATTATTAATTAAGTAATAATAGATTGCCAACATGAAGCTTACGTGRTGCCCCATCGACCATTACTTAGCTGCCCAAAACTAACAGCAATGTGGATATGCAAATGTTCCGCTGGCTAGCCGTTAAGCTGGCTAGCGTTAGCTCAAAAGCTGAGCTGTCAGACAATATCGTCATAGTATGGAAATAGCGCGCTAACCTGCATCTGTCAGCATAGCTGGCTGTGCTCTATCTCTCCGATTCAGAGTCTATTCCTTTATTTGAGACGATTTGAAMAATTATTTGTTATCAATCTGTCTTTGTTGTTGTTATTCTGAGTAGGAAATGAAGGCGAAGCCAAAATAGAAACTGTGGCTAAACTGACACCAAAACCTACTTCCGGTGTGTCACAACGGGGAAGTATGCGTTTCGAGTTTGTACTGTTTGGTATCTTCTGCTTGCCATAGTAGGGGTGATAACCATAGTAACGTATACATGCGCACTTCGGTGTGTCGGTCGCATTGAGTTATGGTCCGATGCCAACACATCCATATAAGTGGGTGTTTTTGTGAGATGCATTGAAAGTACCGGTAGTTATAATTCTTCCAGGTATTTGCAATGTTTTTAATGGCAACTACCTGAAAACCTTGAGTTGTACACAGTGGTCATACTTGAGTAAAAGTAAAGATACCTTAATAGAAAATGACTCAAGTGAAAGTAACCCTGTAAAAAACGACTTGAGTAAATTACTTAAGTAAATGTAATTGCTAAAATATACGTAGGTATCAAAGTAAAAGTACAAGTATAAATCATGTAAAACTCCTTATATTAAGAAAACCAGACGGCACCATTTTCTTGTTTTAAAATTGATTTAAGGATAGCTAAGGGGCACATTCCAACACTCAAGACATAATTTACAAATTAAGCATTTGTGTTTAGTGAGTCCACCAGATTTTAAAAAATGTAACCTTTATTTAACAAGGCAAGTTAGTTAAGAACACATTCTTATTTACAATGACGTCTTATAGATAAGAGGCAGTAGGGATGACCAGGGATGTTCTATTGATTGGTGTGTGAATTAGACCTTTTTCCTGTCCTGCTAAGCATTCAAAATGTAATAAGTACTTTTGAGTGTCAGGGAAAATGTATGGAGTAAAAAGTATATAATTTTATTTAGGAATGCAGTGAAGTAAAAGTTGTCAAAAATATAAACAGTAAAGTACAGATACCGCAAAAAAACGTTTTTACTTTCAAGTATTTTTATTTAAGTTCTTTACAACTCTGGTACTCGACGAACTCTGTAAAGCGGTATTTTTCACAAATGCTTTTGCAATGCTCTCATCGGAGGCTTCAATGACTAAGTTAAAACCCTTTTATTTATTTTTTTGTACCTTTATTTTACTAGGCAAGTCAGTTAAGAACAAATTAAGGAAGGCCAGCATCCCGAGAAGGCCAGCATCCCGGAGTCGCCTCTTCACTGTTGAAGTTGAGACTGGTGTTTTGCGGGTACTATTTAATGAAGCTGCCAGTTGAGGACTTGTGAGGCGTCTGTTTATCAAACTAGACACTCTAATGTACTTGTCCTCTAACATGTAAAAAAAAAAAAAAAAAAAAAAAAAAACAGTCTGCAAAAGCTGGAGCTTGACAGTAGAATGGTTCTCCAGGAGGTCCATGGACAGGACCAGAGTCTCAGCCAGCTCATTGTGCTCTAACAGCTGCACCAGGTCTTGCAGACTCTTCAGATGCTCTCCAGCTCCTGTGGTAAATAACAATAACAGCAGCCACCGCAATTCAAACATGATTTGCTAAAAAAGGACAGGTGAATTGGTTTCTGGATGTGTTGTTTTGTTTTCCAGATATGAACTGGAGCCTAATGTTAAAGGRACAGAGGGCACAGCAGATCTGCTTCTGTGTGAATGAGTCACAGAGCTCCATGGCGTCTATACTTCCGTTAGGTCAAGGGTCAATTAGCTGCATTACGTTACGCTAGTGTTTTATTGATAGACTGAAAAACATTCCAAGTACAAACAAATGATTAATACTTTCTAACTATTGCGTTTTCGATGTGTTTTATAAACTGTAACGTCATAGATAATGTTTGTGTCTACTAGCTGTTCAAAGAAGGCTGTGTTGTCCTGAACCTGCTGCCTGCTGTACCTGGTGAAGACCACTGTGTTGTCCTGAACCTGCTGCCTGCTGTACCTGGTGAAGACCACTGCTGCTCCCCTGAGGGCCAGGCACGCAACTGGACCCCTGTCCAGCAGGAGGCGCTGTAGCTACAGGCTCTGGCCTCTCTGGCCACCGTGGCTCCACTGATGCTGYACGACTACATGACCTGTCAGGGAAACACCTGCCCTCTGATGCTGTTGCAGTGGTGTGCCGAGCGAGGTGAGGAGAGGAGACACATCTGGAAGTTGGGATAGAGTCGAGCTGTATTAGTGGTTTGTATGATTTAAGTTGCAGATGGACTACCCCAAATGAATGGCCACCATTTCATTCCTTTTGGTTTATGGTATAAGGGACTAGCTTGGARGTTTTTTTGGCCACTTTTGATGACTGAATTTCATTGAACATCTCCATGGTTACTTGGTTTAATTGATGGGAGATTACATTTTTTTCTGTCGCTTCTGCCAAACATATGCCTACATTGGACAGGGCCATCGTTTCCATGGCACTGGAGGGAGGGCAGTAAGAAGTCTCAGATGTGTTACTGTGTGAGGCTGCTGAGATCCATGGTGTCCCTAGGCAACGAAGCAATCAACCTTTGATCAAGGAGCCATCAGCCAGCTGCTTGAAAATGACAGACTGAACCTCCTCTTTTGGAATATTACAGCTGTGTTGAATATTTATAAACATGTAGAACAACTACAGAATTCAAATCTAAATCCCTTAATACTAAAGTAACACTGTAATAACATATTTTGGATTCCAAATGAAAGCTTCACAAAGTCTCATAAAAGGCAGTTATCTGAAACATCTGTATTGTCCATAATATTGAGCACAACTCTCCCAGGGATTACTATGCAGATGGAGGGGAGTCCTGAGGAGGAGGACGTTATTACTGATCCTGTCATCACTCAGKAAGACCGATCTACACGGAAAGGTATAGATAAAGATTTAAAATAACTAAGATCAGGAACCTTTTTGATTTAATATTGATCTTTTTCTATTTATTGGCTAGATCCCAAGAAGCCTATTCTGTGTTATTACTAAGGGGAGGAGGACTATATATTGGTTAATCAAATCCCATTTCTGCTCAATTTGGCATACCTTCTTAAACAGCCAAAGTTTATACGCTTTCACACATCAAGTCTTCTCTGGAGTTGGGCTCAGGATGGAACAACTGTTGAACATTTGAGCTTGTGGTTGTCTGTGTGTGGTGTGTGGGGGGGGGGGGGGGGGGTGTAGTGAGTGAGTGTATACATCCCACATCAGTTGACTAAAATGTAGAATTCCTACTGCCAGTCCTTGTTATAGGTGACAATCCTTTATAGAAGAGCTTATATTATTACGCAAATGAAAATATGCAAGATTTTTTAAATATATATATTTTTTATATATACACAGAAAAAAATATAAACGCATCATATAAAGTGTTGGTCCCAATTTTCATGAGCTTAAGTAAATTATCCCAGAAATGTTCCATCAACAAAAAAAGCTTATTGCTCAAAAATTTTGTGCACAAATTTGTTTACATCCCTGTTAGTGAGCATTTTTCATTTGCCAAAAATCCATCCACCTGACAGGTGAGGCATATCAAGAAGCTGATTAAACATCATGATCATTACACAGGTGCACCTTGTGCTGGGGACAATCAAAGGACACTCTAAAATGTGCAGTTTTATCAACAACATAATGCCACAGATGTCTCAAGTTTTGAGGGAGCGTGCAATTGGCATGCTGACTGCAGGAATGTCCACCAGAGCTGTTGCCACAGAATTTAATATTCATAAGCCACCTCAAATGTCGTTTTAGAGAATTTGGCAGTACGTCCAACTGGCCTCACAACCGCAGACGTCGTCCTGTGGGCAAGTGGTMTGCTGATGTCAACGTTGTGAACAGAGTGACTTGCCTAGTTAAAAAAWATATATTATAATAATAATATAATATTTTTTTATTTTTAAACAGTGTCCCATGGTGGCGGTGGGGTTATGGTATGAGCAGGCATAAGCTACGGACAATGAACACAATTACATTTTATRGATGGCAATTTGAATGCACAGAAATACTGTGACAAGATCCTGAGGCCCATTGTGAGGCCCATTTTTAAAGGTATCTGTGACCAACAGATGCATATCTGTGTTCCCAGTCATGTGAAATCCATAGATTAGGACATAATGAATTTATTTAAATTGACTGATGTCCTCATATGAACTGTGACTCATSTTGCGTTTATATTTTTGTTCAGTATGTGGGGGATAACAGCTCTGCAGATTTTTCTGTGATGAGACAGAATAATTAGATCACTTGTTTTGGTACTGACTATACAGTGCATTCTGAAAGTATTCAGACCCCTTCACTTTTTCCACATTTTGTTACATTACAGCCTTATTCGAAAATTTATAAAATGTTTTTTTRCCCTCATCAATCTACACACAATAACCCACAATGACAAAGCACAAACAGGATGTTAGAAATTTGTGCAAATMTATAATTTAATAAACCCGGAAATATCACATTTACATAAGTATTCAGACCTTTTACACAGTACTTTGTTGAAGCACCTTTGACAGCGATTACTGCCTCGAGTCTTCTTTGGTATGATGCTACAAGCTTGGCACACCTGTATTTGGAGAGTTTATCCCATTTTTCAATGCAGATCCTCTCAAGCTCTGTCAGGTTGGATGGGGAGTGTTGCTGCACAGCTATTTTCATCTCTCCAGAGATGTTACATCGGTTTCAAGTCCGGGCTCTGGCTGGGCCACTCAAGGGCATTCAGAGACTTGTCCCCAAGCCACTCCTGCATTGTCTTGGCTGTGTGCTTAGGGTCGTTGTGCTGTTGGACGGTGAACCGTCGCCCCAGTCTGAGGTCCCCTGTCTGAGGTCCAATCAAGGATCTCTCTGTACTTTTCTCCGTTCATCTTTCCCTCGATCCTGACTAGTCTCCCAGTCCCTGCCACTGAGAAATATCCCCACAGCATGATGCTGCCACCAACATGCTTCACGGTAGGGATGGTGCCAGGTTTCCTCCAGATGTGATGCTTGGCATTCAGGCCAAAGAGTTCAAACTCGGTTTCGTCAGACCGTCTGGCCTCTTTACCCTAAAGGCCTGATTGGTGGAGTGCTGCAGAGTTGGTTGTCCTTCTGGAAGGTTCTCCCATCTCCACAGAGAAACTCTGGAGCTCTGTCAGAGTGACCATCGGGTTCTTGGTCACTTCCCTGACCAAGGCTCTTCTCCCCCGATTGCTCAGTTTGGCCGGGCAGCCAGKTCTAGGAAGAGTCRTGGTGGTTCCAAACTTCTTCAATTTAAGAATGATGGAGGCCACTGTGTTCTTGGGGACCTTCAATGCTGCAGACATGTTTTGGTACCCTTCCCCAGATCTGTGCCTCGACACAATCCTGTCTCAGAGCTCTACGAACAATTCCTTCGACCTCATGGCTTGGTTTATACTCTGACATGCACTGTCAGCTGTGGGACCTACAGACAGGTGTGTGCCTTTCCAAATCATGTCCAATCAATTGAATTTACCTCAGGTAAATTGGGTATATATTATATACATTATACTGTAGACCCACTGGGTATATACATTATAATGTAGACCCACTCTGTGGGCGTGTGATGACTGTAGAGAGTTCTTCAGCCCACCTGACAGGAGGGCCCCTGGCCAACACAGAGCTGGCCCTGGAGAGGATGCCCATCCAAGGGGAGCCCTGAGGAAACTCCCCCCTACCACTCAGAAGGACCCAGAGTATTTCAACACAGTCTCAGTCAAATAAATACCTCCATGTCYTCTAGCTTTACTCAGTGTTTGTTTACTATTTACTACATGTCTCCATAAACAATGTGCTGTGTTAGCTTGAGAGCAAACATAAAGACAAGAATTCATCAATCCAGGATGAGTAATCAAAATTAGACTAATGTAATTTACTAGGAATCAGGTATTAATGGATGGATTAAAACACACATTTCTTTGCTACATGCAGATTTMAAATGTGTGTTTCTGTCAAATAAAACTGTGCTGTAACGTAATCTTGTTATTGGAATTAATCAATATTTAAATTGTGATGTAACAATAGACTGGATTCACAATAATTTGTGAAGACATCAACTCATTGTGATATAGTGCACAAGGTGTGTCATTTGCAATGTCACGGATGACATTAAACAGATTCCGTTACATTAGACATTAAATGATAAAGATTCTACTTCAGTGTCTTCATTCATAACCTGCTCATTTTCTGTGGTTGTGTTGTGTGCTTACATTTCTGTGTGAATATTTAAGTCATTTCTTATTCAATAGTTTGAAGAATACAAGTCAAATATTTGAGTATAAATTACAGGCTGCCATCCTGTTATTGTTGAACATTATTAGTGGTAAGTCAATGTRCATCATTTTTGTTTAGTTTTTCAGTTACTAACATGACAGACACAGACAGTCTTTATTGTCTGTCAGTTTCTTTTAATTGACTTAATTCTTATATTCTGCAGTCATCATCACTCGGAAATCCAAAAGGAAAGAAAACAGATTCTGTAAATAGCCTGAAGTAAACGGTTTATTCAAGGTTTGTATCTCTCTTTTACTACAAACGTAAAGGACTCTAACTTTGTATTTTTTATGGTTCTGTGGGTCAGTTGGTGTTTACATGTTTCGTGATCGCATACATGATTTTGTGATGCGATTAATCTCCCTCTCCTCTCTCCTCTCTCTCTCATCTCTCTCTCCTCTCTATCCTATCTCTCCTCTCTGTCACTCTCTTTCCTCTCTGTCACTCTCTCTCCTCTCATCTCCTCTATCCTCTCTCTCTCTCTCCTCATATACCTCTCTCTCTCTCTTTCTCTCTCTCTCTCTCTCTCTCTCTCTCTCATATCCTCTCTCCTCTCTCTCTCATTCCTCTCAATCCTCTCCCTCTCCTCTCTCTCATCTTCTCTCATATCCTCTCTCTCCATTTTTAAACTGGATGACTAAAATCATATCTGACAGACAGAGGCATTTATGCAGTAGGCCAGACTAGGTCCATTGAATTTTACTGGATGGGATGGGGCTGGGGTGTACAAAAGACTAGGGACACACTGGAGCTTCCTTTGTAGCCTATCACAGGTTTCCACTGTGTTCAGGGTCAGTATCACAGGTTTCCACTGTGTGTTCAGGGTCAGTATCACAGGTTTCCCACTGTGTGTTCAGGGTCAGTATCCAGGATCAGTATCACAGGTTTCCACTGTGTGTTCAGGGTCAGTATCACAGGTTTCCACTGTGTGTTCAGGGTCAAGTATCACAGGTTTCCACTGTGTTCAGGAGTCAATATCACAGGTTTCCACTGTGTGTTCAGGGTTAGTATCCAGGGTCAGTATCACAGGTTTCCACTGTGTTCAGGGTCAGTACAACACCCAAAAATGAATTACTGTAACACTGTAGGTGTTCATTTTCTGCTGGGTATTATTGCGAAGGAGTTTAGTTCCCTCTTAGCAAAATGTAGTGGTAGGATCCCATTTCTATCCATAGGCAAAGAAATGTATTGCATTAGGCCTACAGTGCTTTCCAGTACCACCTCTCATAATGACTGACATTGTATGGTAGCCATTCACCCATCACAAATAGCCCCCAATTAGGGCTTTCTTTGTTTATCCTGGCCTGCAGGTAGTTACAGTATGAATGTATGGTAGCCATTCACCCATCACAAATAGCCCCCAATTAGGGCTTTCTTTGTTTATCCTGGCCTGCAAGTAGTTACAGTATGAATGTATGGTATGTCCTTTAAGTCTTGGAATATCTTATTTGTCTGGATGTTAATTAACCGTGGAACATCTTTTTTGATTCACTTGTTTAGCCCCGAAGGTTGAGCCAGGGGACTTTGTGTTTGTGCTTTGGGGTAAATATGGGAAGGTGGCTTGCTTATTATTGAGTCTTGATTTTAATAAGTMAATTTTTCATTGTGTTGCTTATGTTTTTTTGCCTCAGTATCTACTGAGAACTGAGGAATTACGATGAGACGATTGTATTTAATAATGGATTCCTCCGCAGGCAGACACTGGGCTAGTCTGAGAACTCACAGCCACAGACATGGTCATCAGACTGGGACGCCTGACCCCTGGATACTTCCGTCTCCTCCAGGTTTGAGTGTTTCTATGGATCATTTTGAACCTTGGTTTATAGGCTTATGCTCTGCACACACTGTTTATCTATAGTTGATTTGGAAAGAAATGTGTTGATATTTTACCATAGGATTCCATTTTACTGTAGGCTKGTTGTGATGTCTAAACTACACAGGATAAAGTAGGCATTCATATTTCATAGTGCACTATTGATTCAGGACTTAAGTGATTATATAATACAACCGTCATGACTGTTTTTCTGACTGAATGAACCAGCTCATATTATTTGAAGCTTCTGCAGAATTGTACGTTTTTAAATAAATTGTAATTTAGTTGCTTGCATGCCCTTCTCGTGGCTGTAAATAAAATAACTATGAACCGAAGAGTTTTTTCCTATCAAGAAACAGAAATGTGTCACAGTGGTCTGATGAGAGGTTTAAATATGAGCTGCCCCTCTGTGACACTGTTTCCTGTCTACAGACTTTGTTCTCCGTTCTCATGCCACTGTGTGTGGAAAGAACACTGTGTTTCCTAAACTCAAATTCCCCCGTTTCCCTCTTAAAATGTTTCTCGTGTGGCAGTGCAGGCCAGCTCATGTTGGGTTGTGTACAGATGATGCCCATGTTGGGTTCTGTACAGATGATGCCCATATTTATTGGCAGATGACACACACTGACCAAACCGTATCTGTCTGTCTGACTGGGTGTCTGACTGTGTGTGTGTCTGTGTGTGCGTCGGTGTGTGTTTCTCCTCACAGAGACAGGTGTCAGGTGAAGTCCAGATGCAGCCGCAGAACGGGTTAATCAACCAGATCGCCATGACGATGGCCACGGTGGGCATCAGTGTGTCCTTCTACAGCGCACGGCAGATGGCGGATCGGGTCCGTCTCAAAGAGACAGCTCCCTGAACAGTCTGAGCCCGAACCAGGGTTGGAGAGTAACTGATTACATGTAATTACATTTTAATCAGTTACATGTAATTACATTTTAATCAGTTACATGTAATTACATTTTAATCAGTTACATGTAATCTGACTACAAATAAACTGTAACGTAATCAGTTACGATACCAGCAAAAATACTGTAATCAGATTACAGATACTTTTGAAATACTACATAGATCATTACTTCTAGGATTACTTTTAATGTATTATGACACCWTTCTGTTTTCTCAATGACATTCAATTCAGCACTGAKAAAAAGGCTCAAGTTTAAGTTTGTTCCACCTGAGCAAGACTGACCACAAGTCAGAGACCACTATGATGACACAACCAAATGTGTTTGATGGATCCTTTTCATCGTCTTCTGTCTCCTAAGAGGAAAGTAATRCAAATGTAACTGAAAGTAATCCGATTACATTACTGAGTGAAGGTGCAAGTAATCAAAATTTCACTGAAAGTAATCCGATTACATTACTGAGTTTGGGTAATCCAAAAGTTAAATTACGGATTATAATTTTGGAGAGGTAACTAGTAACTGTAACGGATTACATTTAGAAAATAACATGGTAACCTACCCAAACCTGCTCCTAACTGGACCAGAGAGAGTAGAGGGGGAGAAAGAGAAGACCAGAGCAAGCTGCTGGGCTGCACTCCATCACCATGCATTGCAGCGGTTGGCACCTTCACTAGACACTAACCCCACACAGCTATGCAACATGGTTCTGTGGTCTGTGTGTTTGTTGAAAGAGGAATGGTATTGTTTTGAGAGTAAAACCATGCKGTCTTTAAAGAACTGCTGGGTTTGAAAGATGTTTGTCTTTGTATTGTGGTGGAGGAGAAAATGGAAATGTGAATTACCGGTAGTAATGCCAAATAGTTACATTTACCGAAATAAATGCTGACTGTATTTATTAATTCACCTGTTTGAAAATATGAGGCGATCTGCATATATCTGCTGCAATCTAAAGCATTCGACATGTATGGCCTAGCGTTCTAGAATGTCTTTTGTACGCTGCATGAAGGGACATCACAAATGCTGGACCCCAGTAAGCATTTTTAATTTAATTTAGGGCTTTATCAGTTAAACATGGACGTCATGATGATTCTGTAGCTCTGTGGTTCTGACAGAATCGGTGGTCTCCTCAGCGTATGCCACTATCAAACTGAACTCTTAATGACATTAATGACATTTATATGTACCTTTTACAAGTTACGATTATGAAAGACCAAATAAAACTCACTGTTAACTCAAAGAAGGTTCAATGATTTATTTTATTGGCAGCGTGAGGCACATAGGAAAATAATTGGATGTGTTGGACTCATCATAGCCACTGATGTATTTCTGTTTAATAACTGTGTGTATATTTTATGTTAGTGATATGTCACCTATCAAGACTTGAATATTGACCCTTTGTCATTCAACTTTTTAGAAACGGTTATGCAACTCCAAACTATCTTTCTAGTTCTATGGTTAACCATGTAGAAGGTACATTAGGTTAGGGATATTGTCACACTGTAGGATGGCTGTGCTGACTGTATGGGGTGATGGATGAGAAAATAACCTAAAGGAGAAAAATGGTTTAACTCTAAAGCTATGACACTTCATGAATGAGAGATCCCATCACAGTGATGGGGCTTGCTGCATGTCCTACAGTGTGCCCCAATACAAGGTTAAAGGTTACACACTTTCTGACTGCTAGTGTTTACTCATGATCTTTATTGTGGAAATCTGCGTCAATTGGCCCGTCATTCCCTGGAATCTGCCAGAAGCTCAGTCAGTCAGTCAGTCAGCCAGAGTCTGTAACTGTTAGAATACCTACTGGGGCCAGCAGTGGGATGCTGTGGTAAACAACCATGTTTAAGGAAGAATCCGGTGCCTAGTTAAACAGTCTAATCCTCATGGATTGTTGTCTTTTCTGTCGTTGTGTTGGGGTGGGACAGAAAGACAGACAGGGAGAAAGTGAGGCGATAGCAGAGAGAATGTGTTCAGTCAGACCAACCTGGACTCAGGAGTAGACYTAARATAGTAGATGTAAATCCGTGACACTTCAATTAGTACGATATGTTACGTTTCGTATTGTATGTATTAATTTGTGGATGTCCATCATCCATTTCAGATGATATATTACAAATTAGAATTCGTATGATACGTTGCGAATCTCCATGCGTACAATATGTTATGAAAGCAATTCGTACAATATGCTACGAATTTGCTAAATGTATGATATGTTACGAATTCCAATTTTTTGTGGTTAACGTTAGCTAGGTGGCTAACACTAAAGTTAGCTGGATGGCAAACGTTAGCTAAGCTAGGGGTTTATGGGTTTAGGTTAAGGTTAGGGTTAAGGTTAGGAGTWAGGTTAAAGGGTTTAGGTTAAGTGAAGGGTTAGCTAACATGCTAAGTAGTAGAAAAGTAGCAAAAAAGTAGTATAGAGTTGCAATGTTGCAATACGCCCACCCATCCACGATGACCAAACACCCTACTTTATTTTTTGCCTTAAGTAACCTTCTGTCTTATGTAACCATACCAAACGTAACATATCATACTAATTTGGGCAACGCGGAGTTACATTTACTATGTTACGTCTYTCTGTGAGGCCAGTCTGGTAACCTGAACTCAGGGGTAGACGTAACATAGTAAATGTAAWTCCGGGTTGCCCAAATTAGTATGATATGTTACGTTTCATATGGTATGTTTACATTTTTGGATGTCCATCATCCATTTCGTATGATATGTTAAGAATTACCATTTGTATGCTATGTAAGTCACAGGAGGCTGCTGAAGGGAAGACGGCTCATAATAATGTCCGGGATGGAGCGAATGGCATCAACTACATGGAAACCATGGAAACCATGTGTTTGATGTATTTGATGCCCTTCCACCTACTCCGCTCCAGACAATACCACAAGCCCGTCCTCCCCAATTAAGGTGCCACCAAACTCCTGTGATGTAAGTAGTTGCAAAGTTGCTAATTAGCTAAAATGGTAAGATTCAAACACACAAACTTGCTAGATGTTCAAGTTATCCACCCCCTCATCCACCACAATCAACCACCCTACTTTCATTTTTGCCTTAAATAATCATTTGTCTTTGTAAACTATACCAAATGTAACGTATCATACTAATTTGAGTGTCCCGGATTTACCTTTACTATGTTARGTCTAGTCTATGATACCAGGCTGCTCAGTCAGACAGGGATGTCACGAAGAGATAGCAGAGAGTCTGTGTTCAGTCAGACAGATATGACATGAGGAGATAGCAGAACTAAAACTAAATGCATGCTCTTCAACCGATCACTGCCCACACCTGCCTGCCCGTCCAGCATCACTACTCTGGACGGTTCTGACTTAGAATATGTGGACAGCTACAAATACCAAGGTGTCTGGTTAGACTGTAAACTCTCCTTCCAGACTCACATTAAGCATCTCCAATCCAAAATTAAATCTAGAATCGGCTTGTTATTTCACAACAAAGTATCCTTCACTCATGCTGCCAAACATARCCTCGTAAAACTGACTWTRCTACCGATCCTTGACTTCGGCGATGTCATTTTCATAATAGCCTCCAACACTCTACTCAGCAAATTAGATGCAGTCTATCACAGTGCCATCCGTTTTGTCATCAAAGCCCCATATACTACCCACCACTGCGACCTGTATGCTCTCGTTGGCTGGCACTCGCTACATATTTGTCGCCAAACCCACTGGCTCCAGGTCATCTATAAGTCTTTGTTAGGTAAAGCCCCGCCTTATCTCAGCTCACTGGTCACCATAGCAGCACCCACCCATAGCACGCACTCCAGCAGGAATATCTCACCGGTCACCCCCAAAGCCAATTCCTCCTTCGGCCGCCTTTCCTTCCAGTTCTCTGCTGCCAAMGACTGGAACGAACTGCAAAAATCACTGAAGCTGGAGACTCATATCTCCCTCACGAACTTTAAGCACCAGCTGTCAGAGCATCTCACAGATCACTGCACCTGAACATAGCCCATCTGTAAATAGCCCATCRAACTACCTCATCCCCCATACTGTTATTTATTTTGCTCCTTTGCACCCTKGTATCTCTACTTGCACACTCATCTTCTGCACATCTATCACTCGTGTTTAATTGCTATATTGTAATTTTTCACCATTATGGCATATTTATTGCCTTACCTCCCTTATCCTACCTCATTTGTACACACTATATATAGACCTTTTCTATTGTATTATTGACTGCATGTTTGTTTATTCCATGTGTAACTCTGTGTTGTTGTTTGTGTCGCACTGCTTTGCTTTATCTTGGCCAGGTTGCAGTTATAAATGAGKACTTGTTCTCAACTAGCCTACCTGGTTAAATAAAGGTGAAATACATTTTCAAAAAGCAGAGAGTGGGACTGGGACAGAGAGATTAGTGTGCTTTCCCAGCGCCCACAGACGATGGGATCTCACACACAATGCCACTGCTTCCTGGTGCTTCCTCCTTGCCTTTCATTGGCTTCATCCAGAGTTTAATGTGGTTGGTATAGTACAGTAGTCTGATTGGTATGGCCGCCCAGTTACTATGGCAATCACACAGAGGTATTTTCGTACAATTGGTATCTGACTACCAAATAGTACTGAGAGATTCAAATAAGTAGACTCTTGGATTAATTCTGAGTTCTTTGAAGCAGGTCATACCACAGACCACCTGTTCATCATACTGAACAAAAACGTCCTCTGTCTTTCCTTAATGCACCATGAGGAAAGTGTATTCAAATACAGCCATGTCCCCATCCCATTCCCAACAGCTCTCCTCTTTAAAGAGGCTTCACTACTTTGGTTTTCATCTGTTCCGTAGTGGTAMATGTCACCATCAAAACAAGAAAAAGGACATTGATTATTAAATTCACTCCCTGTACTTGCTTCCCGACTCCCAGCGTACATGTTACAGGGTTTGAATGAACTGTACATGAGGCCTAATGAGATCTGTCTTCAGGAAGGCAGTTCTAGAATCTATCCACTTGCCTGTGAATGTGGACGAATCAATAAAAGAGAACCACCATCACATCTTTGATTGTAATTGATGTAGATAACCTAGAATGCATCGATTACGGAACACTACAAACACGGAAATGATATACATTGATTGAGTTCTGGAATTTGTCAGAGACCAATGCATTCTAGGAACAGGACAGTCACAACTGTCCTATGTGATTACAGCCTCTGTCTCAGAATGAATGAATGTCACAGCACATTGCTTATTCATTAGTTAAAGTGTGAAGCGTTTTTACTTTACTATAGGGTCCACAAAGAAGATGTATTAAATATGAATCACCATTATTTAAGTTTTTTTTTAATCACGTTTTTTTTATTTGGCTTTTCAGTATTTTACAGGCAAAGGGAACAATCAAACAACCAACTCTCTATCCCCCCCTCCCCCACCACCACCCTCAATCTCATGTTCTAACAGACCCCCCCCCCACCACCACCACCCTCAATCCCATGCTCTAACAGAACCCCCCCCACCACCACCACCACCCTCAATCCCATGCTCTAACAGAACCCCCCCACCACCACCACCACCACCCTCAATCCCATGCTCTAACAGAACCCCTCCCGTCCACCACCCTCAATCCCATGCTCTAACAGAACCTCACATCCAACCAGACATAGCATTACATCATTATATTCAATATGCCTGAAAGAGAGCAACCTGGCTCTACGTATTTTACTGGTTTACAACCTACTGACACTGTCTCCGGTTAGAGTGGAATAAAGAAGCCCAAGAATTACCACACAGGAACTTTATTTAAACACACTGAGGAAGATGAACATGGGGATGGTTGTGCAATGGACAGAAGCAGAGACATAATGAATATGCTATACAGGATATAAATACACTGGCCTGAATAGATATTTGTAGAGTAGGATAGAATGGGAGATGTGATAGAAGAACAATGACCTAATAACCATGTGTTCCATAGTAACACCAGATGAGTGACTTGCATGGCAATAGCACAGTAAGAATAATGGCAAGGACTGTATATTATACAAATAGTAGGCTATTGCACAGCAACACACAAGAGCAAGGACTGCACTTAAATATATAGGAAACAGGAAGTAGTAAACAGTGACTGACCATAGCAGACAATATCAGTAATAACATAATAACAACAGGAATAAGAACTACATAGAATACTGCTACTCATACTGCAATGATAACAACAGCGACAACTTACTTWGTAATCACGCATCCCAGGTGTCCACCCATGCCCCGCTAATACTTAGAAGCTTCAGAGAGCGTGCAACGGACCTGACTGGCCAGTGCTGGGCTAGCTAGGAGCATCTGACCAATCACAGGATGCATGTGTCGTGGAAATGGAGCTGGAGGTGATCTTATCACTCATGTGAGGGGGAGCTAAACTACCTGTCACCAGCCAGACATAAACAACAACAAGCAGGCTGGAAATGAGTCCCACAATGCCCTCTGCAGGGGGATTCTGTAARAAAGCCAATGGCAGAAAAAAGGTGTAAGGCCTAGCTTTGGTTTGGTGTTGTAGGTAACCCTTCATTCCAGGTCCTGTGGTGACGCTTTCTTGGGGATGGTGTCATACAAGGATGGGCAGGCATCTCTCTGAAGACTTGTGTAGTCGTCATCCTGTATGTCATTATACTCATCAGGGTCTAGGTGCATAATGGTTTCATAGATACAGGCGCTGGTCGTCTCACTCACATCTGGGTTTGATGAATCGTTATTGGCATAATATATGGTTTGTTTGGCTGCTCTGACATCACAACCTCCTCTGACACCACTTCCACCTCTGACATCACAACCTCCTTTAAAACCACGTCCTCTTCTGACACCACTTCCTCCTCTGACACCACTTTCTCCTCTGACATCACTTTCTCCTCTGACATCCCTTCCTCCTCTGACACCACTTCCGGCTGTGCGTCTCCTCTTCAGTGTACAGTAGATGAGGACTGAAGCTTTAGCAGCCAGGACAACCCCAACCACCCCCAGTACAGAAGCCCAAACAGACACGGGAAAAGACACACCTGTGTTGAGTTCCAAGGCAGTAGAGTTCTGAGCTCCCATCTTGTTCTCAGCCCTACAGTAGTAKTGGATCTTGTCTCTCAGACTGACACTGGGGACGATGTACTTGTCTCTTCCTGCTCCTGTCTGTAAGACGCTCACTTCAGTCCCATTCCTCATATACCAAATGTAAGACTTCACTGGTGGGTTGGCATCACTGCTGCAGGTCAGAGTCACTAGACTGCCCTCCTCTATTTCACTGCTAACTGACACTGAAGTGTTCTTAGGGCCATATCTCACAACCAGTGTAGCAGCAAGGGATGGAAAATCCTCAAAGCCTCTTACAACACAGAAGTAGCTGCCTGCATCCTGACTGCTGACTGCGTCAAGGAACATGGTCTTGGACTTGGGCGTTGGTCTTGTACAAAAGTAAGTCACTGAAGTTTGGACAGGAGATCATGCAGGAGATAATGACTAGATCTCCCTCATTTGCAACAGGAGGACTAACTTCTACTTGTAAGTTTGTGACAGACAGATTGACCCCCAAATGGATCACTGTACTTTGGAACCATTTGCGTTTTTAATGTGAATTTGTAATAACCAGAGTCACTCTCTCTCAGGTCTGTGATTCTCAGGGTGCAATCTTTCTCCTTGTTACCATGGTGATTCTACGCGATCATTGTAGTCCAAGTATTTGAAAGCAGATTTTGACCAGATTGTGTCTGTGATGGTTTGATTACCGGGGTATGTGTAATTGCAACGGAGTTCAATGTTRGTTCCGGCGAAGGCGCAGATGGTCTTGTGTTGGTGTGTCACATCCCGGCAGTTACCAAGGAGACAGAGTGCAGGGGAGTGGAGATTCTCACTGTCTTTTACAGCACAGACGTAACTGCCTGCATCCTGACTGCTGACTGGGTCTAGGTACAGGTTGACATTCAGGGTCTTTGGGTTGGTAAGCTGTTGTCRATTCTTGTACCAGATGTAGTTGGGGTTGAGATTGTCACTCAGAGTACAGGTGGTGCTACAGGTCAGTGTTACTTTCTGTCCTTTTGTTCACCGTGGTTGTATCCTTTGTCACTTTAAGAGCTGTGACGGTAACAGTGATTCCAGTTTTGATGAACTTCCATCCGGAGTTCTCTGACGGAACCAGAACGCGATAGACAGCGGTGTCACTCTTTCTTAGATCGTTGACTTGGAGAGTTTTCGTGATAGAGAAGGAGGCGTTGTGTTTTATAAACCGTCCTGAAACATCAAACAGCCACTTAAAAACACCCGGAATACGCTTCGTCATCTGTCAAGTCCTCGGGAATGGTCATGTCCTTCCATTTCTTGTTGTCATTGTTAAACCAGAATAAATTGCTAATATCTYACAACAAATTGTCATCATCATGTTCACTGACGATCCCTCTAAAGCACAAACATTCTTCTCATCGCAATTCATTGCATCTACAGCCAACAGACTGGATATAAAGAGGAGTAGTCCTGCAAACATATCTCTTGCCAATGTGATGGGCATCAGTTAGAATGMGAAAGAAAGCTGACTGGCAGTGCAGTCGAATAAAGTGTTGAGAATGGGTCTTAATAACCTAAAGGAGGACGAGCCTAAGTTCCTGATACAGATCTGAACAACTTTTGTAGTGTGTTTGTTTATCAAGATAAGTACCTTACAGGGTGAACATTGAGGCCACAGTGAGTTATGTTGCATGCATAACTCACTGAGGCCCACATTAACATCCATGTATATGTACAGATATGCATATGGGTAGCCTATACACATATCCAAGGATTTATAGAGTATAAGTAGATTTGTAAAAGTATAAAGTACTATATGATGACTACATGGGGGAAATGACTAAATATGACCAATTTGAAGACCTAGTTTACAGTCTGTTGACTTGGGAATCACGTTGATCACGTTATTCTTTCTAGGGGGTTGAGGCGAATATGTTCAGGTCTTATACAAACATATGTGAAGCTATAACTGTTTTTATTCAAAAAGCTATATTCAACTGCTCCTTTGCCAGAGAGTGACCCAAACAGAGCTGAAGGCCRAATCTAACATGATGCTGCTGTTGTTAGTTCCTGTTGAGTAATTTCACAAGATGTGTTGTTCTCACAACTTTGATAAAGATCGAGCCATTTCACTTGTCTTTTAGTGTGTGTGTTTTTATAAAAACMTCTTTACATTCTATACATTTCCCTAGACTTCTTGGTTCTCACACAGAGGTCCAAAGCACTGCGTGATCAGGCGTCCTTAGAAGTGTGAACATCTTTTCCATAGCAGGAAGTCTACACATTTTGATGTCAGCATCTTCTTCAGTTGCTACTTTAACTTGCTACTAAAGTCKATTTTGAAATGATTATAGTGTGCCAAGATCTGAAAGTAGTTGCATGGAATGAAGTTAACCTATAAGACTGTAGTACCTGTGCAGAGCCTAGCGCTAATGCTTAGCATTAATGCTAACAGCTCAAGGCACATACACTGCTCCCCACCAGAGACCGGGGTTCAATTCCTTAGTGTAGGACGTTGGCAGAAACAATTAGGGCGGAGTCCCATAGGGTGGCACACAATTGGCCCAGCGTCGTCCGGCTTAGGGTTTTGGTCGTCATTGTAAATAAGAATTTGTTCTTAATTAACTGACTTGCCTAGTTAAATAATAAATAAAATAAATACTGCAGAAATACTGGCGTGAAGGAAAATATATTTTTTGATGTCTGCTATTTTCTTAATTTCTCTGTGCTTTRCACTAGTGGCTCAGTTGGTAGAGCATGACACTTGCAACACACCTGYGCTGTGGMTTCAATTCCCGTTGGGGACCAGTATGAATAAATATAAAAATGTATGCACTCACTATTATAAGTCYCTCTGGATAAGAGRGCCTGKTAAATGACTTAAATGTAAAACATAACACTATTGTATAGAATGTGTCAGTGCTT
Organism: Salvelinus sp. IW2-2015; assembly: GCF_002910315.2. Lineage (NCBI taxonomy): Eukaryota > Metazoa > Chordata > Actinopteri > Salmoniformes > Salmonidae > Salvelinus > Salvelinus sp. IW2-2015. Next base: position 30,883,128 of record NC_036870.1, read on the forward strand.
CCTACTGTGTTTAGGAAGAAAAAAKTGTGTTTTTCTCTTTCCTCCTCTTATGTTTTCGTCTCCGAGGCCTGGCCCTCAGAGAGACAAAAGCTCCCTTTCTGGGCCGAGTCACTTTGATTCAACGGCAGAAGCTGCTTTCTGGCCCAAGTCACTTTCGGYGGGCTCCCGAGTGGCACAGCAGTCCAAGGCACTGCATCTTAGTGATGGAGGCATCACTACAGACCCTGGTTCAAATCCATGCTYTATCACAACCAGCRYTGATCGGGAGTGTCATAGGGCAGTGCAAAATTGGCTCAACGTCWTCCAGGTTAGGGGAGGGTTTGGTCGGGGTAGGCCGTCATTGTAAAATAATAATTTGTTCTTAACTGACTTAAATAAAGACTAAAAACAATTAAACTGCAAGAGATGCTTTCTAGCCCAAGTCGCCTTGATTAAACTGCAGGAGATGGATAGTCACATTGGTCAGTTGGTCAGTGAGACATATCTCTGACTTGGAATTGACAATGTGTCTTCACTGGGAAACACATTTTGTGAATCATCACAGAAAATCAGAAGCCAACAGTGAGTACCTATAACCATCTACTTCTTTTCATCTGTGAAGAAAATACTAAAGTGACCAGAACTTCAGTTGTCTGAGTGTCAAWATTTCTCTGTGAAATATCCAATGTGCATTAAAATGTTCTGCTATGACAAGAAAATAGAAACATTTCTCGGTGTATGACTTTCTGCCCTTGCCGGTTATTTGTGTTGTCAGATCATTTAAATGTCTCTGATGGATTTCAGCACTTCTTCAGCCCCCCCCAAATCTCTAACGTGATAGTGACCAGTATGTGTGCGTGAGAGGGACAAAGGAAGAGAGAAAGTGGGAGGGGAGAGTTCTGTCTTAATAAAGACACCTGTCACAACATACGGACGTACCATCCATTTGCCTCGAGGTTAAACTACTGCCTGCTGTTAGTCACAATACTGAAGGAGCCAACAGGTCCACTGAGCTAGACATGGGTATTCAATGGAACATGGAATATCCACAGTCAGGAGAACCATGAGGAGWTTCTTAAAGCAATGGGTGAGAAGTCAGATAAGATGTTCATGAGTGTGAACTGTCCTCTTATAAATGACTTTTCTTTGGTTTCTATTATGTGCTTCAACTCTACCTGAGATGCTTGTCAAGATGCTCGAGGGTGTCAAGCCAACCACAATCATTGAGCAGAAGGGTGACGACTTCACCATCGAGAGTTGAGACTCCTCTCCTCTCCGCACTGTCACCAACTCATTCAGGAAAGGAGTCCGAAATCACTGCAACGGATGGGGGGGGGGAAAGGTTTACGGTAATTTATCAATTATTGAACATGTCGTCTGTGTTTCTACCAAACTGTGTATGAATGATTTTAGAACTACATACACATTAAAACTGAAGTGAATGTATTGTATGTGGCATGATCGACCATAGACCTAGGCATGACTGCATGYTCGACCATAGACCTAGGCATGACTCTGCATGACTCACCATGTCTAGCCAGGAGACACTAGAGAGCATCACAAAGCTTTGTTTATTTGCATCAACCAATCAATCAAAATGTATTGATAAAGCCCTTTTTACATCAGCCAATGTCACAAAGTGCTATACAGAAACCCAGCCTAAAACCACAAACAGCAAGCAATGCAGATGTAGAAGCACAGTGTCTATGAAAAACTCCCTAGAAAGGCAGGAACCTAGGCAGGAACTTAGGACGAAACCAAGCTCTGAGGGGTGGCCAGTCCTCTTCTGGCTGTGCCGGGGGGAGATTATAACAGTACATGGCCAAGATGTTCAAACGTTCATAGATGACCAGCAGGGTCAAATAATAATAATCACAGTGGTTGTAGAGGGTGCAACAGGTCAGCAGCTCAGGAGTAAATGTCAGTTGGCTTTTCATAGCCGATCATTCAGAGTTAGAGACAGCAGGTGTGATAGAGAGAGAGAGTCGAAAACAGCAGGTCCGGGACAAGGTAGCACGTTCGGTGAACAGGTCAGGGTTCCATAGCCGCAGGAATAACAGTTGAAACTGGAGCAGCAGCAGGTGGACTGGGGACAGCAAGGAGTCATCAGGCCAGGTAGTCCTGAGGTATGGTCCAAGGGAAAGAGAGAGAGAGTTAGAGGTAGCATACTTACATTCACACAGGACACCGGATAAGACAGGAGAAATACTCCAGATATAACAGACTGATCCTAGCCCCCGACATAAACTATTGCAGCATAAATACTGGAGGCTGAGACAGGCGGGGGTCGGGAGACACTGTGGCCCCGTCCGACGATACCCCCGGACAGGGKCAAACAGGCAGGATATAACCCCACCGACTTTGCCAAAGCACAGCCCCCACACCACTAGAAGAATATCTTCAAACCACCAACGTACTACCCTGAGACAAGTATAGCCTACGAAGACCTCCCCCACGGCACAAACCAGAGGTGGGCGCCAACCCGGACAGGAAGATCAAGTCAGTGACTCAACACACTCAAGTGACGCACCCCTCCTAGGAACGGCATGGAAGAGCACCAGTAAGCCAGTGACTCAGCCCCCATAATAGGGTTAGAGGCAGAAAATCTCAGTGGAGAGAGGGAAACCGGCCAGGCAGAGACAGCAAGGGCGGTTCGTTGCTCCAGAGCCTTTCCGTTCACCTTCACACCCCTGGGCCAGACTACACTCAATTTTAGGACCTACTGAAGAGATGAGTTTTCAATAAAGACTTAAAAGTCGAGACCGAGTCTGCATCTCTCACATGGGTAGGCAGACCATTCCAGAAAAATTGAGCTCTATAGGAGAAAGACCTGCCTCCAGCTGTTTGCTTAGAAATTCTAGGGACAATAAGGAGGCCTGCGTCTTGTGACCGTAGCGTACGTGTAGGTATGTACGGCAGGACCAAATCGGAAAGATAGGTAGGAGCAAGCCCATGTAATGCTTTGTAGGTCAGCAGTAAAACCTTGAATTCAGCCCTAGACTTCACAGGAAGCCAGTGTAGAGAGGCTAGCACTGGAGTAATATGAGCAAATTTTTTGGTTCTAGTCAGGATTCTAGCAGCCGTATTTAGCACTAACTGAAGTTTATTTAGTGCCTTATCCGGGTAGCCGGAAAGTAGAGCATTGCAGTAGTCTAACCTAGAAGTAACAAAAGGATGGATACATTTTTCTGCATAGTTTTTGGACAGAAAGTTTCATATTTTTGCAATGTTACGTAGATGGAAAAAAGCTGTCCTTGAAACAGTCTTGATATGTTCGTCAAAAGAGAGATCAGGGTCCAGAGTAACACCGAGGTCCTTCACAGTTTTAGTTGAGACGACTGTACAAACATCAAGATTAATTGTCAGATCCAACAGAATATKTCTTTGTTTCTTGGGATCTAGAACAAGAATCTCTGTTTTGTCCGAGTTTAAAAGTAAAACATTTGCCGCCATCCACTTCCTTGTGTCTGAAACACAGGCTTCCAGGGAGGGCAATTTTGGTTTCCAATCTCTCCAAAAGAATGTGGTGATTGATGGTATCAAAAGCAGCACTAKGGTGTAGGAGCACGAGGACAGATGCAGAGCCTTGGTCTGACGCCATTAAAAGGTCATTTAGCACCTTCACGAGTGCAGTCTCAGTGCTATGATGGGGTCTAAAACCAGACTGAAGCGTTTCGTATACATTGTTTGTCTTCAGGAAGGCAGTGAGTTGTTGTGCAACAGCTTTTTCAAAAATGTTTGAGAGGAATGGGAGACTCGATATAGGCCGATAGTTTATATTTTCTGGGTCAAGGTTTGGCTTTTTCAAGAGAGGCTTTATTACTGCCACTTTTAGTGAGTTTGGTACACATCCGGTGGATAGGGAGGTGTTTATTATGTTCAACATAGGAGGGCCAAGCACAGGAAGCAGTTCTTTCAGTAGTTTAGTTGGAATAGGGTCCAGTATGCAACTTGAAGGTTTAGAGGCCATTACTTTTTTCATCAATGTGTCAAGAGATACAATATTAAAAAACTTGAGTTTCTCCCTTGATCCTAGGTCCTGGCAGTTTTGTGCAGACTCAGGACAACTGKGTTTTGGAGGAATACACAGATTTAAAGAGGAGTCCGTAATTTGCTTTCTAATGATCATGATCATTTCGTCAAAGAAGTTCATAAATTTGTCACTGCTGAAGTGAAAGCCATTTGTACGATGAGAGTTGGGAAGCAAGTTCAGGTAGTGTGTTTTCATAAATAAACATAACACAAAACAAAAAACAATGAACAACACACAGACATGAAACAGAAACAATGACGCCTCAAGAAGGAACCAAAGGGAGTGACATGTATAGGGCAGGTAATCAAGYAGATGATGGAGTCCAGGTGAGTGTCATTATGGGCTGATGCGTGTACKGYTGGTGACAGGTGTGCGCCATAACGAGCAGCCTGGTGACCTTGAGGCCGGAGAGAGAGCACAAGTGACAGCCATCCTCTCTTGGGGAGTGCTGCATTTTTAGTTAGCTTTGCGARAGTATCAAAAATAATTGTTGGATTGTTCTTATTCTCCTCATTTAAGTTGGAAAAATAGGATGATCGATTAGCAGTGAGGGCTCTTTGATACTGCACGGTACTGCCTTTCCAAGCTAATCGGAAGACTTCCAGTTTGGTGTAGCTCTATTTCCGTTCCAATTTTCTTGAAGCTTGCTTCAGGGTTCGGGTATTTTCTGTATAGGGAGCTAGTTTCTTATGACAAATGTTTTTTGTTTTTAGTGGTGTGACTGCAGCTAGGGTATTACGCAAGGTTACATTTAGTTCCTCAGTTAGGCAGCTTCCTCTGCCCAAGTGGTGACCCATCATTCATGGCAGGTGGGGCATGTTATTTTGGCATTAATACATGTCACATATCAGTTTGCAAACAATGTAAAACAACAACATTTAGTTAATTAATCCGCATACAAACATGGTCTTTTTTGCTTTCTTGAGTAAGGCAGCTCCAAAATACGTCACCAAAGAATCTACAGGGAGAGTTAGAAAATTCAAGCCCCTTGGGTGATGCCATAGAATTACATTAGAAGTGCCCATCCAGGAAGGCTCAAGGTCATTGGCCACAGATGAAATGACATCAAATCACTTTATATCTACCGTAGATTTGATTGGACTGATCATGTCAACATCATACTTTCAAAATCATAGCTAGCAAGCTAGCAGTCATCATCATGAATCAAATTGACAATCCTTTCAATCGTTGTCATATTTTTATTTTATTTTTTACCTTTATTTAACGAGGCAAGTCAGTTAAGAACAAATTCTTATTTTCAATGACGGCCTAGGAACAGTGGGTTGTTCAGGGGCAGAACGACAGATTTGTACCTTGTCAGCTGGGGGATTTGAACTTGCAACCTTTCGGTTACTAGCCTACACTGACYCCCCAATATGAAGAGAAATTATGAAGAGAAATTATAGATAGATGCTCATCGGCCATTGGACATAAAGATTACACAAGTTGGAAATCGCAAATTCAACAATGAGTGGTTTGGAAGGAATCAGTGGCTAACTGCAAGCAGWGCAAAGCAATCACTAGCCTGRTATTCAGTGAAGTGGGTGTGTGGTCCAAATCTCGGTTTAAGGGTCTCTTTTCCAAGCTTAAAAGGATAAGCATTCAACTTTGGCCATGTTGTCAATCCAGCATGATTTCTGCCAAGTTGAAAACAACTAGAAACTCGGAAATCTCAGACTTCAGTGAGTTCAAGACGACTGAGAACTCTGAAAAACATTAGCTCCGACTGGGAAAAAACGTTTTGAACAGTCATCCAACTCAGAATTCCAAGTCGGCCTCTTCTAGAGCTCCGACTTGAAAGTAATGCTAAGTGTAAGTTGTGTAGTAAGCTGTTAGTAGTCCATGTCCCTCACCCTAATAATTTGGTCCCTTTTCCCCTCATAACTTAGCCTACTGTTCTGACTTGTTGGTGCACATGTAGCCTATAGCCTGTTCTAGAGAAATTTACAACATTGAATATTGTAAGAGCTTTCATTGTCTGCTTATGTCCCCTTATTTATCCTACGGCTCTGACTTGGTGTAAAGAGAGAATATTGTAAGAACGGCCCATGTTCTGAATTCTGACGCTGTACATTTCAAAAGTGTGAAAAAATAGTTATATTGACTACGTCCGTTCTTGCTCGCTCATGAATTACTTAATATAAATTATGGATTGCCTCTTATTCACTCGTCGTCCCCTTATGCCACAGTTTGTACAGCTCCATTGTCAGTAGAAACCACATTTGTTTAAGCAAGTAAGCCATATCAGCTATGTTTTTTTTAAAGGCAGTAAATGAGACTGAATGAGACGTTTCGCTGTCAGACAAGGCTCAGCTGATAGCCAGGTGTAGCAGTGGTAAGGTGTTGGGACAGCTTTATGTAGGGCCTAACAGTTTGTGGGCACCGTTTGTCATCGTGATAGTGCAATTAATGTATTGTTTAGTGTAGTTTAGTGTAATGTTTGCCACTGCTCAGCCCACACCTCTGGTTGGGTGTCCACAGGCAGGCTGATGTGGTGACAGACTTCCAGAGCCTATTCCTCAGGGATACTTGCTATGGTCTGTTGTGAGCATCTTGACCCCAGTGACTAGGGTCAAGATGTTAAAGGGAGAGGTGGGAGCTCCAGGAATTGATCATGATCCTCACAAGGGGTCTGAAGCGAAACCACCTTTTACATTTTCCGATGGACTTATCTGATCCATGATGAGAGCTTTTAATCAATCGATAGAAATAAAGACAATTTATTTTAACCTAAATATACAGTGCATTTGGAAAGTATTCAGACCCCTTTACTTTTTCCAAATTTTCTTATGCTACAGCCTTATTCTAAAATAGATTTTTTTTTTTAATCATCAATCTACACACAATACCCAATAATGACAAAGTGAAAACAAGTTTTTGGCAATTTTTGCAAATGTATTACAATTTTTTTTTAAACGATACCTTATTTACATAAGTATTCAGACCCTTTGGTATGATACTCGAAATTGAGGTGCATCCTGTTTCCATTTATCATCCTTGAGATGTTTCTACAACTTGATTGGAGTCCACTTGTAGTAAATTCAATTGATTGGACATGATTTGGAAAGGCACACACCTGTCTATATAAGGTCCCACAGTTGACAGTTCATGTCAGAGCAAATATCAATACATTTTCTGTAGAGCTCCGAGACAGGGTTGAGTCGAGGCACAGATCTGGGGAAGGGTACCAAAACATTTCTGCAGTATTGAAGGTTCCCAAGAATACAGTGGCCTCCATCATTTTAAAATGGAAGTAGTTTGGAACCACCAACACTCTTCCTAGAGCTGGCCACCCGGCCAAACTGAGCAATTGGGGGAGGAGGGCCTTGGTCAGGGTGGTGAACATGAACCTGATGGTCACTCTGACAGAGCTCCATAGTTACTCTGTTTTGATGGGAGAACCTTCCAGAAGGACAACCATCTCTGCAGCACTCCACCAAACAGGCCTTTATGGTAGAGTGACCAGACAGAAGCCACTCATCAGTAAAAGGCACACAACAGCCCACTTGGAGTTTGCCAAAAGCCACATAAAAGACTCTCAGATGATGAGAAAGAAGATTCTCTGGTTTGATAAAACCAAGATTGAACTCTTTGGCCTGAATGCCAAGCATCGCGTCTGGAGGAAACCAGGCACCATACCTATGGTGAAGCATGGTGGTGGAAGCATCATGCTGTGGGGATGTTTTTCAGCGGCAGGGACTTGGAGACTAGTCAGGATTGAGGGAAAGATGGACAGAGCAAAGTACAGAGAGATCATTGATGAAAACTTGCTCCAGAGTGCTCAGGCCAACACAATAAAACAAAAAATATGCAAGCATGGAGTTTTTTATTTAACTAGGCAAGTCGGTTAAGAACACATGTATATTTACAATGACGACCTACCGGGGAACAGTGTTTTGTTCAGGTGCAGAACAACAGACTTTTTAAAATCTTCTCAGCTCTGGGATTTGATCCAGCAACCTTTCGGTTACTGGCCCGACGCCTCAAAGTGCAGGCAGTAATGATACAAAATTCTATAATTCTATTACTATTTTACCTCAAGAATTGTCATAATTACAGGCAGTTTACAGGTAGCCTACCTAGTTGGGACTGGCAACAAAACCCACCGAGATTATTTTATGTTACTCTTTAACAAAACCACCTACGCAGTACCTACAGTAGGGATATTGCTGCATCCTCAGCATGCTGTGATAACGGCACCTAATTTGTTTATTTATGTGTTCATGCAGGGCTCATCTGACTCTCTGGTTATACACAATTTTAATTAAAAAAACAGCAGATGTTGCTGATTTTGTTTGTGCTTTCACTTGCTTACAATTCCGCGAAGTAGACCACGCGCCTGCGCATTCCTTCTTCCACGTAGCTGCGCCATAATCTCTGGCTGCGCGTTAAGCCAAAACATAGCAGAAATATTTGCTGTAAAGCTGCGTTCTTGCTGAATATTTTGAACATGGCCAGATATTTGAGACCTCCAAATACATCGCTTTTCATCAGGAACATTTCCGATGAATCCAGGTGAGTACACATTTGAACAAATCCCCCTAGTCGAGTCAACTAAATAATTCGACGCCCCGAGCTAACTAACATTAGCCCAATGCTAGTCGGCTAGCCACGCGCTTCGGCCTGACTTGACCTTACCGGGGTAGCTAGACCAGAGGTGTCTAGACTCAAATCTTAGTCCATAAAAATCAAAAGAAAGCTACTATCATTAGATCAGATTGATATAGCTACAAACGTATGTTTCAATCTGGCAATACTTCGAATTAGTTAGTTGCCCTGCCTAATGAGCTAACGTCGTTAGCTTGTTGTAGCTTCCGGTCCACACTTCGGTGAAAAAAAACTACGTTTTATGGAATTCTAATATAAATGGCTTAAACATATGACTGTTAGAATGACATGTGCCCCCTATCTAGTTAACAGCCAGATATTTTATTTGCAAGAACAACACTACATACACAGGCCTACACATAGTAACACAGTAGCCCAAAGGCAGGCAGATGGCGATACCGAGGTTTAACCTTACCGTCCAAAGGGGAATGCAACGTTATGCATCCAACTATACACTCATATCCCCCGTGGACCGGTTTGTACTTTAAACATTCTCAATTCTAGCAGAAAAGTCGTCGATAATCGATTTAATGGCAACAAGGCTTTAAATATATAACATACTTTAATGAAACGCCATTTTCCACTACCATGCTACTGTGGCTAATGCTAGTCCCGGATGTTGCGTATCGCGTTCTACCAATCATGTTGCAGCAGTCTGTTTTTCAACAACTGGTATGATAGTTTCAAAATAATTTGTTTCCAGAAATCCTTTAATATAATATCATGTACCATATCACCCAGTCATCTGTCATAATCACACTATCACAATTTCCTCCCCAAGACCAGTATACTGTCTCCTCAAATAATGCACAGTCCAGCTTATTGTCTGTTTACAAATTGAAATAATTTATTTGATTAACAAATATGGTGTGTCAATCTTATCTGATTTATGTATCAGGAAATGAAAGGCGGCACACTATAATCAATCACATTTATTTTGTAGAGCCCTTTTTACACCAGGAATTGTCAGAGTTTTACAGATATCCAGCATAAAATCCATAATGAATACAGGGTGCGAACACTTCAAGACTGTAAGGACAGGTGGTCTTTAATGTTTTAGGCAGTCAAGGGATGTGGTGGTAAGAGGCATGGTAGTCAGAGATCAGTCCAGGGCAAGCCAGCTAGGTGGATTGGTGACATGCAGAGCCAGGAATCATCAGGCCAGGGTTTCCTCAGGCATAGTGAGAGAGAAATGGGGTTATTAGTGGCAGAATTCAGATTCATTAACCTCTCTAGGCTAGATGGGACGCTACGCCAAATTCAAACTACAGAATTGTAAATATTTAACATTCTTGAAAATACACATGCAATATGTCAAAATAAAGCTTAACTTCTTGTTAATCCAGCCATGGTGTCAGATTTCAAAAACGCTTTACGGCGAAAGCATACCGTGCGATTATCTGAGGACAGCACCCCATCAAACAAACACATGACAATCATATTTCAACCTGCCAGGCACGACACAAAACTCAGAAATAACGATATAATTCGATAATGTCATTTTTTTCATCCATAAAAACTCAGTTTAGCTGGCGCGCCTCAGTCAATAAAACACTGTTTCCCTCCGTCAAAATGCATACAAAATGAATCCCAAACGTTACTAATAAACTTTTCCAAACAAGTCAAACAACGTTTGACGTCAATCCTTAGGTATCCTAATACGCAAATAAATGATACAATTTAAGACGGAGAATCGTTATTGTTTTTACCGGAGATAAACAACAAAGAACGCGCTTTCCTCCACGCGCTTGGAAACACTAAAGCCAAAATGGGAGCCATCTAGAAAAACTACAATTTCCAGGTTATTTTTCTAAAAACCAGCCTGAAACTCTTTCTAAAGACTGTTGACATCTAGTGGAAGACCTAGGAACTGCAATTTGGGAGGATTTGGGCTTATAATTAAAGTTCAAGCCATTGAAAACAGTGGTAAGCTGAATCCAACACACCTCCAGGCTGTGTAATGGCTATTCGACCAAGTAGGAGGGTGATGGAGTGCTGTGTCAGATGACCTGACCTCCACAATCGCCCAACCTCAACCTAATTGAGTTGGACCGCAGAGTGACGGAAAATCGGCCTACAAGGGCTCAGCATATGCGGGAACTCCTTCAAGACTGTTGGAAAAGTTTTCCAGGTGAAGCTGGTTGATAAAGCCAAGAGTGTGCAAAGCTGTCATCGAGGCAAAGTGTGGCTACTTTGAAGAATATAAAATATATTTTTATTCAACACTTTTTTTGGTTACTACATGATTCCATATGTGTATTTTCATAATTTTGATGTCTTCACTATTATTCTACAATGTAGAAAATAGTAAAAATAAAGAAAAATCCTGGAATGAGTAGGTGTGCCCAAACTTTTGACTGGTACTATGAATGTAAATAAAAAATAAAAACCCGAGCTCTCATCTCCTCCTAGATATAGCAAAGACATTTATTTTGCCATTTATGAATGTGTTATTCAATGCGTATGTATGGGCTATAGTAGTAAAGGCCAAATTCATTATTTATCCTAAAATTCACAGGGGAATTGGCCGGTAAGCTGCATAATATTCCCATTGGCCGGTAAGCTGAAACGACTAAATATCGCGATCTGCCGGCATTTGGGCAACTAACAGGAGATTTGAACCATTCTTGGAACTAAGATACATTTCAGAGTGTGCATGAACTTCAAAAAAGTTTTAATTGTGTTTTTAATGCAAAGAAGTGGTATCTTCATATTGCCCAACAGAAGCCACCGGTCTCAGCGGTCTGTCCGTGGCTCCCAAGGTGGTGCCACTTTATTCTGGAACTTAAGACTTTTCCTCCAGGTCATTGAAGTGAAATTTCTATCTATTTACGGTATTCAGGCCTGAGGATTTGCGGCGTGAGTTTGGTCGCTATGGGCCTGTAGTAGATGTCTACATTCCACTTGACTTCTATTCACGCCGACCGAGAGGATTTGCATATATTCAATATCCTTTCCCTTCTACAGTGAGAGTTATGAAATCTGTGTTTCTTTTTTTGTTTTTAATTTTGAATGTGGTGTAAACTTAACATGCTTTCTCAGCCGGTGTCTTCAAGCATTGAGTTATGGTTGTATAATTGATTTGCTGTGACTGTTTTTCTGCATGTACACGGTGAAGAACTTTTTAATATCTAACTTACATTTCTCTGTTGCCCCAGAAAATGTAAAGGCATCCAGTTGTTGTGGAGCCTGGAGAAAGAGTAAGAATGTCCGGTGTAGAGTAGATCTAAAGACAAGCAGCAAAAGACCGCCAGGATGCAAGAAACAGAGAGAGGGAGAAAGGTTGAAAAAGAAAGAGAATTTAAAGCTTGAAGAGACAAAGGAAAAAGGGGACGGAGTCGAGGCTTGGATATGTCATCAAAAGACAGAGGCAAAGGGAAGAGATTTTAAAGGGCAAAGACGAGCAGGAAACCAAGTTCTTCTGGGAGGCGGTTAAAGAGCTTAAAGATCAAGATGTAAGTCAAAGTCGAGCGTGTTTAAGGTAACAAACCTGAATTATTTTGTATCCTCCAAAAAAATGAATAGACAAATATTACAGGAAAAGCAATCAATACATAGCCAATATGCTAAATTTGATTCTTAATTGAACTAAGAAATTATAATTGTACTCTTATCGATATATTTTGCCTTCGACAATATCATTTGATACTGAAGCAGTATTGGTTACTTGGTAAAAGCCATAAAATTAGCGACACATTATTGAAACATGTTTGCCTCATCTTTAATCTTCAGAAGAACCCAACATGCACTTAACAATTGTGTTCCAGAACCTACGTTTGGCTTTATACTGTCAGCCAATATGGCTTCCCTTTTTGATTAAGTGGCAGAAGATGCATTGTATTACAACAGTTGTGCTGAAAATAATTGAACCACATAAGACCACAAGGTAAGAACCTTAACAGCTCAGCAAGTTTGAAGATGTGCGGGACGCTGAAGATGCTCTGCACAACCTGGACAGGAAGTGGGTGTGTGGCCGACAGATTGAAATCCAGTTCGCGCAGGGAGATCGAAAGAGTAAGACAGTTACCCCAATTTATTGTTTGCTGAAGTAACTATGTACCATATCGAGCAATTTACTGATGTTACTTTCAGCTGTAAGTTCAAAGACATGTATTTTCTACCTGACCTGGTGCAACTGTAATACTTTCAAGTAGAGCTAAAGCACTAGGTACTGTATGTCTGCTAGTTGGGTTTTTCTCTTTACCCAAGTACCCTTTATTTTTTTTACATCACAGCACCCAATCAGATGCAAGGGAAAGAGGGGGGATCTTCGCGCAGCTCTTCGCGGCATGATGATCGTGATTATGATCGGGACAGCCGTCGTAGGCGCTCTCGCAGCCGTAGCTACCAAAGACGCAGGTCGCGCAGCCCATCCTACGAGCGCCGGCCCAGACGCTCTGAGAGTCCCCGAGAGTAAGGTCCTTTCTAGTGATTTCCAACTAGTATGCTTCCAATAACTCCATTTGGGGGGGGGGTTCAAGCTGCAAAGCTTCTACAAAATGTCAGTTCTGCTGAGTACATTCTGCTTGACAATGTAGTTTTGTTACCCAGCTCCCGTGGAAGGATGTACGGTGGTAGAGGAAGAAGCAGGAGCCCGGAAAACGACAGGTGGGTCCTTCACAGCTGAACCACTGACAATGATTGCATCCCAAATGCCACCTCTATTCCCTATATAGTACATTACTTTTGACCAGGATTTATTGGGCTTTATTCAAAAGTAGTGCATTATATAGGGAATATGGACCCATTTGGGAGGTACACAAAGCCATGTTCTGGACACTTTCAATTCATCTATCAATCATTAGTTGGCTGTGATCTTCTGTCACTTTTGCTGTCTTCATCAGTGGAAGCGTGATTCTAATAATCCAATGGTTTGTTCTTTACGCAGGCACAGACCACCCCCACGTGACCACAGACGACCCCCTCCTGGGCACTCCCCTCACAGCCAGTCCCGCTCCCCTTCTCACTCCAGAGCCAGGCCCAGGGCCCAGAGGGAGTCCAGAGGAAAGTCTCGTTCCCACTCGAAGTCCCTGAGCCCACAAGATGGCGACTTCCACCAAGCCCCCGGTGGCTATGAGCCTCGGGACGAGGCGTCGTCCCGTATGCGTTCCCTGTCCCGCTCACGTTCCCGTTCCCTCTCACGGTCCCGCTCTCGCTCCAGGTCCTGGACTGGACGCAAGTCAGGGGGACACTAAACATGTTTGTTGGATCTTTTTGACAGTAGTTGTGTCTTGCTGGATAATTGAATGTTCATGGAACAGTTGTTGGTTTGTTTGTTTGCAAAAATGATATTCCTTAGTTTTTTTCTTTTTTTTCTTTGAGGAAAGACAAACATGGTAACCTTCTGTTTTTAAATCCATCAATCCCAGAAATGTCCCGCTGTTTACACCCTCTGTTTCTAGTCCTTATATCTTTATGTAAAAGGGTTGTCTTTCATAAGACCCAGGGCTATAAGTACTGTACAAGCTAAGATCAAGGCCAGGATTGCATCCCATCATTGGTAGGTTTGTGTAATAACATACATTACATTTTAAAGGTAATTTCCGATTGAGCCAACATATGCAGTGTTTACCATGAATGCAGTCTCGGCAAACGAGGGAATGTTGCTTTTTAAAGTTGCATAGCCGAAAAGGGCTGATCAGATTGAATCCTGGCCCTTGTCACTAAAATCATTACCTTGACTATCTAGTCGGGTACATTGGACACCGTTCCACACAGTTGGGATGATTTGTAGTATAAGTTACCTGGCCTGTATAAGAGCCACTAGCCACTGGTGGCACAGTTCATTTTCTAGTGCTGTCTTTTTGTGTGAGGATTTGTTCAGCGATACAGGCTCATGTTACAGTCCTGTTTGATTTAATACTTTCTGATAGCCCTAATTGTCATGCCTTCCAGGAATTCTAGACTCATTTCAGTAGTGTCATCCTGTCAACTGAAGGTTTCTAAGTTTGCTTTAGTTGCTATGGTTTTGACATAGCCTGTTGTATTTTGTATTGTTTTCTGACATAAAAAATATGACCTTGATCCTTCTCTCTGTGTTAGTGCTTCATACTCAACGGTTCCTATGGTGGCTTGTATTATTCTATAATCTTTGTTTCCTTCGACAGCAACTCAAGAAGTGTAGTCTTCCTTCTAAATATCAGTTATACTCCACTGTATATGCAACTGTATCTTGAGTAATAAATGTGTAAAAATGAATGGTAGCTATCTAGTTTGGGTGGCATTCTATCAGACATTGTTTGCTTGCATTTCTGTATGTGGGGATGTTTTAGAATTCAATACGATGTGCAATCACCAGTCTTACTGAGACATCAACTTAAAGCAGAGGATATCTGTACCTAGCAATATATTTGATTCTGTAATATCACTATACACAAAATACCTTGAATGCTAATACCATACACAATTTATTTTCATCTTGATAAAGGTCACACAAGCTTATTCAAAAATCTAACTCAATATAAATTGGATGGATAAAATGAGAAAGAATAGGATTTGAATTTGGTATGAAGCATAAACTTTGAACAGTTGGAACAACAGCAAAGTAACCAAAACATCAGAAAAAAAATATATAAATCAAATATTCCACTCAATAGCTTACATGTTCCATTTGATTCCAATTTTAACTTGTAAGTTTTGGTACATAAAATACTACATTTCGCAATGGAACGTGTAAGGTAACCATATCAAGTGCGGGTGTTAAGTCATAACGCTTTTTTAAAACATTCTTAGCTTTTGGATTTAAAGATACTCGATACGACTTACATTTAGTCCTACATTTTTTCCAATACAAAAGAAAATCTATTTTCATCCTGTCTGTGCTGTGCATAGTTTTCCCAGATCATTGCTCATACTTTTCATGATCACGATTGCTGTGTATAAAATGCCCAAGAAGAAGGGGGAGCACAGAAAGCACTGTTTCTACAGAAATTAATGACAGTCCTCAAGAAATAACAATTAAATTGGTGAAAATATTACATAATACACTCTGATACAGACAGCAACAAAAACAGTTGAAACTAAGTAGTATTGCTGTGGTAGAAAACCAATTGACAGAAAAATAGTTCCAACTTTGAGATCAGATGCTCTATTAAGCTCCAAAGCTTGGTATGTGCATTACTCCATTACTTCATAGAACAACAAGCAGTAACAATATAGCCTGGGTGTCGGTCTGTTTCTGCTCCCTTGTCAACTAATGCCAAACAATGGAGTAGGCAAGAGCATAAACTGATATGGGACCAGGATAGTAACAATGAGGCAGGGCAACCAAGATGGACTGCAGACTTAATACAACAAGGCTGTTGCTTCCTTCTACTGCTCTGACTGCTGCTTCATAAAGACTGCTGCTTCTTAAAGAATGCTGCTTCATTCTACTGCTCTGACTGCTGCTTCATTCAACTGCTCTGGCTGCTGCTTCCTTCTACTGCTCTGACTGCTGCTTCATTCTACTGCTCTGACTGCTGCTTCATTCTACTGCTCTGGCTGCTGCTTCCTTCTACTGCTCTGACTGCTGCTTCATAAAGGCTGCTGCTTCCTTCTACTGCTCTGACTGCTGCTTCCTTCTACTGCTCTGACTGCTGCTTCATTCTACTGCCCTGACTGCTGCTTCCTTCTACTGCTCTGACTGCTGCTTCATTCTACTGCCCTGACTGCTGCTTCCTTCTACTGCTCTGACTGCTGCTTCCTTCTACTGCTCTGACTGATGCTTCATTCTACTGCTCTGACTGCTGCTTCCTTCTACTGCTCTGACTGTTGCTTCATTCTACTGCCCGGACTCCCCAAAAACACAAGTATAGCTGAGCCTGCTGTGTAAATTACAAACATTGGTTTAACTTCCCACAAGCTCCTACTCCTGACAATCAAAGAGGACAAAACCTTCATCTGACTGGGTCGTATTCACTAGGAACCACACAGAAGCAAAGGGGCAGAAACGGAAAGGGACTACCTGAACTTACTAAGAAATAAGAAGATTGTTTCCATGCGTTTAGGTCAGATACAACACTACCATCACAGTTCTGGTTATATGGGAGAAAATGTATATTGTTGTTGGTCTCTGCTGGTGTCTTTTACCTGAGGCTTCTGCATACTACAGAGAGATCTCTCTTCTTCTTGCGAATGTAACGGATGTGAAATGGCTAGCTAGTTAGCGGGTACGCGCTACTAGCGTTTCAATCAGTTACGTCACTTGCTCTGAAACCTATAAGTAGTGTTGCACCTTGCTCTGCAAGGGCCGTGGCCTTTGTGGAGCGATGGGTAACGATGCTTCGTGGGCGACCGTTGTTGATGTGTGCAGAGGGTCCCTGGTTCGCGCCCGTGTCGAGGGGACGACGTAAAGTTATACTGTTACACGAACAATTGACATGATTATTGAAATGAGACATCTTGTCAACAAAGCTATCGAGTTTACTTCCTATGCGCTCAGTTGTGAATCAACTGATAATAATCTTCTATTTGCGAGCAGAATCAGGACTGCTCCTTGATGCTGCATGTCCATGTTGGTCACAGACTGGTACCTTGCCCCTGCTCTGCTGACACGGTCCTCATACCATGCTGACTTTACTTTGTCACATGGTAAGATATTTACAATTTAAATAAAAACATGCTTGGATACAAAAGCATCACTAACTAACAAGTTCAGAGATGTATGTTAAAGGTACTTGCCTATGGCTCTGAACCAAGTAGAGAGTGACCCTCAGTTATGACACATGCCAATCCTTTGTTCTGTACTGATGTTATGGTGTTTGTGTTTTTCTGTGTTGAACATCAGTCAACTTCGGCAAACACTAGCCTACGTTGTACCTGGAAAGTGAATCAATGAGCGGCTAAAGTTAATAATAGCAAGTCAATCATTTCATGATGAACTAACGTTAGTGCAGTCTATTGACTTTAGCTATGCGACCCAGACCAATGATTTCCAGACCGATGGTTATTTGTCATTAGTTACTACAGCCATAATGGCAATATTGGCTATGGTAAAAATTCATGAGCATTTTTTGGTCATAATTTAAGGTTAGGTATAAGGTTAGTCGTTTGTTTAAAGTTTCGGTTAAGGTTAAAATCTGATGTTAAGAAGATACATTTTAGAAATACGCGGGGTTTAGCGATGAACTATCACTTTGTGGCTGTGGTAACTAGTGACGAAAAAGTGACGACCCAGACTAATGAGGTAACGTAGAGGATGAAGAGAGGCCCAACTCGGCGGAAAAATCTGTCTCTCTCCAGCAGGTGGCGTTTTTTCCTTGTTTCGCTTACCAAGCAAGCAGTTTTTGTATGGAGGTCAATGAGAGTGTCGAATTTGGTAAACAAAAAAATATATGGCTTATTTGATAAGTTTTTGTATTTGTATTTAATAGGGATCCCCATTAGCTGCTGCCTGCCGCAGCTAATTTTCCTGGGGTCCAAACACATTAAGGCATAAAACAATCCAGTTTACACATTACACATAAAACAAAATATAAAACAGTACATCATATAACATTAGTACACCACTACATATCTACAATACAACATGTATAATACCACCATACAACAATATTACAATGTACGTGTATGTAGAGTGCGTGTACTAGCGTTTGTGTGCATCACAGTATCCGCTCTTCCATAAGGTGTATTTTTAATAAAAAATATATGATTCTACTGCTTGCATCAGTTACCTGATGTAGAATAGAGTTCCATGTAGTCATGGCTCTATGTAGTACTGTGCGCCTCCCATAGTCTGTTCTGGACTTTGTGAAGAGACCTCTGGTGGCGTATGCATGGGTGTCCGAGCTGTGTGCTAGTAGTTTAGACAGACAGTTCGGTGCATTCAGGTTGTCAACACTTCTTACAAAAACAAGTAGGGATTAAGTCACTCTCTCCTCTACTGACCCATGAGAGATTGACATGCATATTACTAGACTGCTTTGTTGACAACGACTCCCATTGTTAGGGCGGCGAGACATGTATCTTGTCAGTGTATCCATAATATTTGGGTAACATTAGCTAATGCTAGCATAGCTCATATAGATGTTATTAAATTACTAATTAGCATTGCTAGCTAGCTACGTCGCTTTGGTAGAACACTAGGAGCGGGCAGCTAAATTAGCAAGTTATATCGCCTATTATTAGCTAGCTAACGTTGAACTAAGCATTTTGGTTGTAAAAAGAAAATAAGTTTAATTTTATAAAGTAAAGATATTACTTAAATCGGTCAGCTAGCTAGCTGTGTTAACTAAAAAGGAAGCAAAATTCACCTTCCCTCTGAACTCCGTCCAGTAAGTGGCGGTAAAGGCAATTAAAGGTGTGACATCTGCCTTAAAACTAACGTTAGATGGAAGAAGACGCCATTTGAACATTGTTGTTCAGCAAGCAAGTGATTTAACAGACACCGACAATAAATTAGAACACAAGAAAGCGCAAGACGGACACACAATATTAATTTACTCGGTACTATTAGCAGCTATCTTACATTTTGACCGACCCCAAAAAACGTTGTTTTCTGAACTAAGTTAGCTACCATGGCGTGCGCAGCTACTTTGAAGCGTTCAATGGAGTTTGAGGCCCTTCACAGCCCTCAATCTCCAAAACGGCGAAGGTGCAGCAATCTGCCAGGGACTCCGGTCACCCCGTCTCCAAAGCGATGCAACCAGCTGTCTGCTACAGGTGACCGTTCGATGTCACCCCAATCAACTTGTGGAGGAGAACACAGGCTCACGCCAGGTTAGTCAGTTGCCCGAATTGAGCTGGATGGCCATTGTAGCCAGCGTCAATGGTAAAAGAGGCTATCTATCTAATAATAATTAAGCCGGACTTAAAGGCTGTAGCTAGTAGGCCTACATTGAAGCAAGACAAGATCATTATGGTGTAAAAGGCATATAAATATAATATGTAGTTAGCAAACGTTACCCACTAGTCTCAACTCACAAGTTTGCCAGAATGAAACCAGCTCTGATTGTAACATGCTTACGCTAGCTAGCTATGTAAATTCGTTTCTAGTTGATGACAACACCTAGGTAGGAAACAGTGGTGGGTGGAAAAAGTACCCAATTGTCATACTTTAGTAAAAGTAACGATATCTTAATTAGAAAATGACTCAAGTGAAAGTCACCTGGTAAAATTCTACTTGAGTATATGTCTAAAATGTTTTTACATATCTCAAATCAAATTGTATGTCACATGCGCCTAATACAACAGGTGTACCTTACTACAATCCCTTAACCAACAATGCAGTTCAAGAAATAGAATTAAGAAAATATTTACTAAACTGAAGTTTAAAAAAAGTAACACTAACAATGAGGTTAGGGTAAGAGTCAATGTGTGGGGGTACAGGTTAGTCAAGGTCATTTGTACATGTAGGTAGGGGGTAAAGTAACTATGCATGGATAATAAACGGAGTAGCAGCAGTGTAAAAACAAAGGGGGTGTCAATGCAAATTGTCCAGGTGGCCTTTTGATTAATTGTTAACTGACACTGCCTAGTAGATACAGTTGAAGTTTACATACACCTTAGCCAAATGTTTTTCACAATTCCTGACATTTAATCCTAGTAAAAATTCCCTGTCTTAGGTCAGTTAGGATCACCACTTTATTTTAAGACTGTGAAATGTTAGAATTATAGGAGAGGGATTTATTTCAGCTTTTATTTCTTTCATCACATTCCCAGTGGGTCAGAAGTTTACATACACTCAATTAGTATTTGGTAGCGTTGCCTTTAAATTGTTTAACTTGGGTCAAACGTTTTGGGTAGCCTTCCACAAGCTTCCCACAAAATTTGGGTGAATTTTGGCCCATTCCTCCGGACAGAGCTGGTGTAACTGAGTCAGGTTTGTAGGCCTCCTTGCTCGCACACACTTTTTTCAGTTCTGCCACAAATTGTCTATGGGATTGAGGTCAGGGCTTTGATGGCCACTCCAATACCTTGACTTTGTTGTCCTTAGCCATTTTGCCACAACTTTGAAAGTATGCTTGGGGTCATTGTCCATTTGGAAGACCCATTTGTGACCAAGCTTTAACTTCCTGACTGATGTCTTGAGATGTTGCTTCAATATATCCACATAATTTTCCTGCCTCATGATGCCATCTATTTTGTGAAGTGCACCAGTCCCTCCTACAGCAAAGCACCCCCTCAACATGATGCTGCCACCCCCGTGCTTCACGGTTGGGTGGTGTTCTTCGGCTTGCAAGCTTCCCCTTTTTCCTCCAAACATAATGATGGTCATTATGGCCAAACAGTTCTATTTTGTTTCATCAGACCAGAGGACATTTCTCAAAAAGTATGATCTTTGTCCCTATGTGCAGTTGCAAACCGTAGTCTGGCTTTTTTTTGGCAGTTTTGGAGCAGTGGCACTTTCTTGCTGAGCGCCTTTCAGGTTGATGTCAATATAGGACTCGTTTTACTGTGGATATAGATGCTTTGTACCTGTTTCCTCCAGCATCTTCACAGGGTCATTTGCTGTAGTTCTGGGATTGATATGCACTTTTCGCACCAAAGTATGTTCCTCTCTAGGAGACAGAACGTGTCTCCTTCCCTGAGCGGTATGACGGCTGCGTGGTCCCATGGTGTATATATTTGCGTACTATTGTTTGTACAGATGAACGTGGTACCTTCAGGCATTTGGAAATTGCTCCGAAGGATGAACCAGACTTCTGGAGGTCTACAATTTTTTTTGAGGTCTTGGCTGATTTCTTTTGATTTCCATGATGTCAAGCAAAGAGGCACTGAGTTTGAAGGTAGGCCTTGAAATACATCCACAGGTATACTTCCAATTGCTCAAATGATGTCAATTAGCCTATCAGAAGCTTCTAAAGCCATGATGTAATTTTCTGGAATTTTCCAAGCTGTTTAAAGGCACAGTCAACTTGGTTGTATGTAAACCTCTGACCCACTGGAATTGTGATACAGTGAATTATAAGTGAAATAATCTGTCTGTAAACAATTGTTGGAAAAATTACTTGTGTCATGCACAAAGTAGATGTACTAACCGACTTGCCAAAACTTTCTTGTTAACAAGAAATTTGTGGAGTGGTTGAAAAACGAGTTTTAATGACTCCAACCTAAGTGCATGTGAACTTCCGACTTCGACTGTAGGTCCTGGATGGCAGGAAGCTTGGCCCCAGTGATGTACTGGGCAGTACGCACTACCTTCTGTGGCACCTTACGGTCAGATGCTGAGCAGTTGCCATACTAGGCGGTGATGCATCCTGTCAGAATGCTCTTGTTGGTGGGCTGTATAACTTTGAGGATCTGGGGTCCTAGGCCAAATACCTACATGTTTAAAACAGACCACCATAGTCCCTGTGCCCAAGAAAGCAAAGGTAACCTGCCTAAATGACTACCGCCCCATAGCACTCACGTCTGTGGCCATGAAGTGCTTTGAAAGGCTGGTCATGGCTCACCTCAACACCATCATCCCAGAAACCCTAGACCCACTCCAATTTGCATACCGCCCCAACAGATCAACAGATGATGCTATCTCTATTGCACTCCTGACTGACCTTTCCCACCTGGACAAATGGAACACCTATGTGAGAATGCTATTCATTGACTACAGCTCAGCGTTCAACACCATAGTACCCTCAAAGCTCATCGATAAACTAAGGACCCTGGGACTAAACACCTCCCTCTGCAACTGGATCCTGGACTTCCTGACGGGCCGCCCCCAGGTAGTAAGGGTAGGTTATAACACATCCGCCATGCTGATCCTCAAGAGGCCTTTCAGGGGTGCGTGCTCAGTCCCTTTCTGTACTTCCTGTTCACTCATGACTGCTCGGCCAGGCATAGCTCCAACACCATCATTCAATTTGCAGATGACAGATGATCACCAACAACAACGAGACATTCTATAGGGAGGAGGTCCGAGACCTGGCTGTGTGGTGCCAGGACAACCACCTCTCTCTCAATGTGATCAAGACAAAGGAGATAACTGTGGACTACAGGAAAAGGAGGACCGAGCTCGCTCCCATTCTCATCGACGAGGCTGTAGTGGAGTAGGTTGAGAGCTTCAAGTTCCTTGTTGTCCACATCACCAACAAACTTTCATGGTCAAAGCACACCAAGACCGTCGTGAAGAGGGCACGACAACCTATTTCCCCCTCAAGAGACTGAAAAGATTTGGCATGGGTCCTCAGATCCTAAAAAGGTTCTACAGCTACACCATTGAGAGCATCCTGACTGGTTGCATCACTGCCTGGTATGTTAACTGCTCGGCCTCCGACTGCAAGGCACTACAGAGAGTAGTGCGAGCGGTCCAGTTTTGTCTTCACTATTATTCTACAATGTAGAAAATAGTACAAATAAAGAAAAACCCAGAAATGAGTAGGTGAGTAACTTTTGACTGGTACTGTACATACGGTCACTGTAGGGACGACGACGTCGTCAATGGACTTATTGATGAAGCCGGTGACTGAGGTGGTATACTCCTCAATGCCATTGGATGAATCCCGGAACATATTCCAATCTGTGCTAGCAAAACAGTCCTACAGCGTAGCATCCACCTCATCTGGCCACTTCCATATTGAGCGAGTCACTGGTGCTTCCTGCTTTAGTTTTAGCTTGTAAGCAGAAATCATTTAAAATTCCTTAAATGAAGCAAACCAGACGGCACCATTTTCTTGTTTTTTATTTATGGATAGCCATGGGCACACTCCAACACTCGGACTTAATTTACAAACATTGTGTGTTTAGTGAGTCCGCCAGATCTGAGGCGGTAGGGATGTCCTGGTCATGATAAGTGCATGAATTGAACCATTTTCCTGTCCTGCATTTAAAATGTAACAAGTACTTTTGGATGTCAGGTAAGTACATTATTTTATTTAGGAATTTAGTGAAGTAAAAGTTCTCAAAAATAAATAGTAAAGGACAGATACCACAAAAGACAACTTAAGTTGAACTTGAGTATTTTTACTTAAGTACTTTACACCACTGCTAGGAAGTAATTTATACATCCATCCACCTACCAGATTTAAAATATGATGGGTTGATTAGGTGCATGCATGTGTGTCCATGTTTTATCACACAACCAAGAGACATGTGGGAGGCCTGGGCTGTTGCGTGACGAAACACTCATTCCAGGATACGCCAATCATGTTAAGATGACTTTTGCTGTTTCTCCTCTCCACAGAGCAGATTGTCCAGAATCTTAGGCAAGAATACAGCCGCTATCAGAGGAGGCGGCAGCTTGAGGGGGCCTTCAACCAGAGCCAGTCCCAGAGTCTAAGTGATTGCCCAGGCCAAAGCCCTGGCTTCATGGCACCAAGCGCCCAACCAGGTGTGTTTTCATCCACTCCCACCAAGCTGAAGGAGATACTGTCAGCATCTGATGGCAAATGAATGAATAACACACGCACTGTGCTGGCTCTCACTGTAGGGATGAATAACACACACACACTGTGCTGTCTCTCACTGTAGGGATGAATAACACACGCACTGTGCTGGCTCTCACTGTAGGGGTGAATAAAACACACACTGTGCTGTCTCACTGTAGGGATGAATAACACACACACTGTGCTGTCTCTCTCTGTAGAAATGAATAACACACACACGTGTTGCTGTCTCTCTCTTGTTAGAAAATGAATAACACACACACACTGTGCTGTCTCTCACTGTAGGGATGAATAACACACAACACTGGTTGCTGTCTCTCTGTAGAAATGAATAACACACACACTGTGCTGTCTCACTGTTAGGATGAATACACACACACTGTGCTGTTCTCTCTCTGTAGAAATGAATAACACACACCACTGTGCTGTCTTCACTGTAGGGATGAATAACACACACTGTGCTGTTCTCCTGTAGGGATGAATAAACACACACACTGTGCTGTCTCTCCTGTAGAAATGAATAACACACACACTGTTGCTGTCTCTCTCTGTAAGAATGAATAACACACACACTGTGCGTGTCTCTCTCTGGTAGAAATGAAACACACACACTGTTGGCTGTCTCTCTTCTGTTAGAAATGTAATAACAACACACTGTGCTGTCTCTCTCTGTAGAAATGAATAACACACACACTGTGCTGTCTCTCTCTGTAGAAATGAATAACACACACACTGTGCTGTCTCACTGTAGGGATGAATAACACACACTGTGCTGTCTTGTTTTTGGTGTGGGGAATAAGAGCCATCAGAGTTAATTTCTTAAGACAAGAGGACTCACGATTACCTGCTTCTGCATGTGTTTATTCTAGATGTTTCAACATCCTGACCTAGTAAGGTGGTTCTTTTTAACCATCCAAAGGGCACCCTATTCCTGATGTAGTGCCCCTGTCAAAAGTAGTCCACAATAAAGGGAATATGGTGCCATTTGGGATTTAGCATGTGCAGTTGTCGGGCCAAAGATCATTCCTTGTCATGTTATGGTTTCTCCAGGGTCTTCTGTGAAGAGGGACCAGCCCTGTTTCACACTGCACCAAGTTGGCTCTCTGTGTGAACGGATTCTCAAGGACCATGACGAGAACATCCGTGAAGAGTATGAGCAAATCCTCAACACTAAACTGGCAGGTAATACTGAGTGACTTCCTCTTTACAGATATGTGCCAGGATTCATGAAGCATCTGAGTAGGAGTGCTGATCTAGGATCAGTTTCATCTTTTTAGAACATAATTCATCAGACTACTTAAAGAGGAGGGGGGACCTGATGCCAGATCGGCGCTCCTACTCTTAAAGGCTTTAGGAATACGGTCCCAGATTGACATCTTATGGGCAGACGGCTCAGTTTAATACTTTTAATTCCATAGATAATTTGATGTTTTTGGTTCCTTCCCAGAACAATATGAATCGTTTGTGAAGTTCACACATGACCAGATCATGAGACAATATGGCGCCAGACCCTCCAGCTGTGAGTTCCAACGATATCGCAACACACTAACTTTTATCCTCATGTTTCTGCAGGGCCTGTTTTTAATCAACATTTTCTTATTTTTCAGATGTCTCATGAACTGTCTTAAATAGGAAGTTACCTGCTCTCACGTCTAGACTGCTGCTCGCCTATCTCCACGTTTTTCTTCACTTCTTCAGTGCTATGATTTTCTTTGACTTTTAACACTCAATGTTCTGAGTTGTACTTGTGTGGGTGTGCTCTTTCTTGGGAGATGGATGGTTGACTCCTTTTTAAGTGCTGTAGAAAGCTGGGCTGATGTGACTTCTATTTAACCCCCCCAAATCCTGCTGCAACATGATTCCTCACTTTTCACCAACCATACTTGAAAATGTGGTTCTCTTTTTTTAATATTTTAGAAATGAAAGTTATTTGCCATTTTGTGCTTTATCTAAATTGTATTTGATGTTATACAGGAGTACTACAGACAGTCAATTGTAGTTTTGCTTTTCTTGAAACATTTTTGTACATGGCTGATTCCCTTGTCTTTCATATTTCAATTGATATTCCCTTTCCAGAAACTGATCATGTCAACCCCATGAGAATCTGTTTGGAATTTGCAGGGTTCTTGTTCAGACATTCTATCCGATTATGCTGCAATTGAGGAGATGCCAGAAAAGCATGTGTCGTTACACTGAGCTCTTTATAAAATATGCAGGCTATTACTCCCAAGAATACCATGAATGGAAGGGCTCATTTGTTGACTGGTTAAGATCCTTTTTACAGGGATAGACCATAATTGAGGCTTTGTTTCATTTGAGGATGAAATGTGGGAAACTGCACTATCCTCTCTTGGTTTGGAATAAAACACCCCTCGAGAAAAAATATTTGGGTCAGAGTACAGTATAACTGCAGTTATTCTGAAATTACTGTGTCCAAAATACCCACAGTTGAAACTGCAGTCCTTTATTTTTTACGGGGGCTGTATAGACTTGATTCTGTTATCTATAATACTTGGGCCCTTGAGAGATTTGTAAGGGAACCACACTCATTGTAGTGGCCTTCTCAAAGTTTTGAATCTAGCTGGTCCCCTGTACTCTCGTTTTTTTTTTTTTTTGTATATTAATTTTATTGAATGTTCTGCATATGATTTATAAACTCTTAATGTACTACTTGATATCCCTATTAAATGATTAGTTTTGGGTTATTAGTCAGGGGATCCTATAATACTGGTGTGTTCTGTAAAGCCTGTGATTAGGACTGGAGGGGGTTATGTAGTACTTTTACATCGTACTACTGAATACAGTGAATGTATGTCTTTAACTGATGGCTTTGGGTTGAAACAAAACTGATTTTCATCATTCAAACATGAGCTAATGTGCTTCTATACAAGCTGTATACATAGGGTGCAAGCCTACCATTAGGAAGTGCCATTAAATGCATCATGAGATATGACCATTTCTTTAAACAGACGAAGACTTGATTCTCTAATTGTGTGGTTGTGGTTTGAGTTCTACAAGAAGATCTTACTATGAACTTTTAATCAAAAATACCCTATCAATTTTTTTTATTGTCCTACATGTAACAATGTGTTCTTTTGGGCTCAGTTTTGCTGTACACTATTATAACATTGTTGAATAAAGCCTTGATTTGAAGGGAATCATTTTGAATGTAGTTCTTGTGAGTTAAATTAGAGGACATTAAGTAAGCCTTAATACGAGTCGGCACAAGTGTTACATTTGTAGCAAATGAAAATAGTGTACCAGAGGACAGCATTGATGTAGCATTTTGAACAGAATAAACAAAAATGTTCATAACTATGGAGAATATCAGTCCATGAAACACAGTACCACAAATACTTGAAAGATTTCTAGTATCGAAAGGGTCCAATATATTCAATGTACTGTCGAAGTACAGTTATGATTGCTAGAAACTACTCAAGAACAACTGGTATGGGAGAGAATTCCATTTCCTCTGGCTTCACAATTAAACCAACAACAAACCAGGTAGAACAACCTGGTCTCATAGCATTTTGCCTTATTCTTTATCTAAATCCGAGATACTCCATTTAGTATGATATGTTACGTTTTGTATGGTATGTATTAATGTGGATGTCCATCCATTTCGTATGATATGCTATGAATTCCAATTTGTTGTGGCTAACATTAGCTGTGTTAGGGTTAAGGTTAGGGAGTTAGCATGTTAGCTAACCCTTACTCTAAGTAAAGGGTTAGTGCAAGGGTTAGCTAGCATGCTAAGTAGTTGCAAAATAGCTAAAAAGTTGACGTTTGTGTTATATGCCCACCCAACCACCCATCTTTCGTTTTTGCCTTGAGTAACCATACCAAACGTAACATCGTGTGTCGATTAAGGCAGCCCTCCACCCCTCTCTGATTCAGAGGGGTTGGGTTGAATGCAGAAGACACATTTCAGTTGAAGACATTCAGTTGTACAACTGACTAGGTATCTCCCTCTTTCCTCCTGGTTTCCTCCCAGTGTTG
Source organism: Salvelinus sp. IW2-2015 (assembly GCF_002910315.2). Taxonomy (NCBI): domain Eukaryota; kingdom Metazoa; phylum Chordata; class Actinopteri; order Salmoniformes; family Salmonidae; genus Salvelinus; species Salvelinus sp. IW2-2015. The sequence goes on from NC_036870.1 coordinate 30,911,046, forward strand.
TACAACTGACTAGGTATCTCCCTCTTTCCTCCTGGTTTCCTCCCAGTGTTGTACAACTGACTAGGTATCCCCCTTTCCCTAATTTCAATTTCCCAGAATGACAAAGTGGGAATACTTATGTAAATGCTTATGTAAATTAGATTTTTCATTTTCATAAAATTTGCCAAATGTTTTCACTTTGTCATTATGGATGTATCGTGTGTAGATGGGTGAAACACAACAAAATGTTGAATAAGTCAAGGAGTATGAATACTTTCTGAAGGCACTGTAGCTCCAGTCTCCACCAATCACAATGATGTTTGACCAGTTTCTGTTTTAGCCAACTCCAATGACGCTATATGAGAATAGTAGAGACCGCTAAAACAGCCAGTGACATCCTGACAGACTTCATGGACAGCAACTACAAATAGTCATTTGACTTTAGTAACAAATAGAGCAAGCCTTAAGGAATTATGAATTAGACGCTAGATGGTTCATAACTCAACAAGGGTGTCCCAACCTCATTGAAACTCAAAAAGGGCCTGGATTAGCTGGTTCAACTAGTACTCCTTGGCTGGTTCAACTAGTACTCCTTGGCTGGTTCAACTAGTACTCCTTGGCTGGTTCAACTAGTACTCCTTGGCTGGTTCAACTAGTACTCCTAGGGCACGGGCCACAGTAAACAAAACCAAGGATGCGTCCAAAATGCGTCCTATTCCTTTAATGAACAGGGCCCATTGGTCAAAAGTACTGCACTATATAGGGAATGTGGTGCCATTTGGGATGCAAACCCTAACCTTCTAACAAGCCATAGCTATTGATTTCCTGTAAATTGAATAAAAAGCATGCAATAGCTGGGGGGGGATCAACTTAATTAGATTCACAGGGAGTCATCCATGTATAAAATCGGACATGACCGATTGATCTCCAGTACGGAGAAAAAGCACTGATCGAAAAGTACCATGGAAGCACTCTATAGACTCTCATATAATTTAATATGGCATGCATTCATTTTGACTTGTATTTGTATATGTGAAGAGCAACTGAATCTAGGCCCCCGAAATCCTTTGAATCAGGAAGTGAACACGGAATGACAGTGACAGTGAGCCAGAGGCCTCATTTATAAAAATGTGCTTTGTTTTTACACTCACATTTTAGCATACAATCAGTTCTTACAATGAGAGGAAACAACATTTATAGAAGTTAAAATCCCAACGTTGTCGTGGAGTAGTACAGGTGTAGTATAGTAGGTTGATTGGGCTCAAGGTCATGGCAGAGGGCATAGAGACCAATAGTGATGACAGAAGGGTCAGTATTAACAAAACTACAGGCAAAACTATAGGCAATTATTGGACAGGGTTTATTGAGTTCAGCGATATAGCTGCTTAATGACTCGGAATATCCCTTTCATTGGAAGTGCCAAATAGCCAGCTGCTTGTGAACAGATTTAGCAATAATCTGACATTGCATATCAGAACAAGGTAAGAGAAATTATATTTGGACTAATATGGACAATTTTGTAACAGTTTATTTACAGCCAAGATAATTAGACGACAGACAATCCATTCCAGCGTGTCTTTTGGACAGGATTGTAACCTGCAGCTGTGAAATCTCCATGGCTATGGCTTCGTTTACACAAGCAGCCAAATCCTGATGCTTTTGCCAAATTATTGGGAAAAGACGTGATTTGATTGGTCAAAAGACCAATAATTTGGGGGGGGAATCTGAATTGGTCTGTGTAAATGCAGCTATTGTGCCAGTATTGTGGCGTTAAAAACTGTGTTTGGGAACAGTGCTAAGGAACAATCTACAGTTATGTATAAAGAAAACATGTATTGCATAATATATGGTACTAATAAGTGATATAGAGTATCATTTATTCTGTTGTAGGTTTCACAGGTTCATTCCAAAAGGCCAAAGTTTATGGATTGACGGTGTGTGGTTATCAATGATGAATAACTTATCATGGCCCATGGATAAATAAAAGAAAATGAGCTTTCCTATTCAGTCCGTCTCACTATGAAACATCAAGAAATTCACACATTCTGCAATTGGTTACCAACAGTAGTTTATTGAGGTTTGAGTTTGATCCAACTGTCATTCTCCAAAATGGAGTAATTCTGCAACACGATTCTGACGCATGAATACAGTGACTTGATGAATAATGGGAATGAATAGTTTCCTAATTGTTTTGTACTTATTCCCAAAGTAGACACCACTTAGTAACCACTGGCAGGCATATCAATCCACTTCAGATATATTTGACCTAATAGATGTGTACTTTAACTGCTGGCTCCCCGTAGAGATGCACTCAGAGCCACTGGGACCAAAAGGGGGTGAGCCAGTGCTCTGGCTCAGTGTCTGTGTATCGGACAGACCACATCATATTCCACTACAGGCATCACAGGGTAGAGCGCCACCGAGGGTCACAGGGGTTTGAGGTCCTCTGATCCACAAATAGACAAACGATTGAATATTTTGGCGGTCCCCTATTACCCGATGACCTGCAGGGCTCCCCACCACCGGCAGTCCGTTCATACTGCTGCAAGGTAAATGACAACTAATAGTATAATTGATTTCTCTTGGCAGGCTATAAAGTTCTCACCAACCCAGGCCAACGGGCTGCTTTTTGTTTCGTTTTCATGTAATCAGCTGTGGAGTTCTGGGCTGGGTATCCTATGGTTTACTAAGAAGATAAAAAGATTGACAATGAGCACAGGATTGTATCAAACGTCCAAATATTTTGTTCTAAAATGTCTGTTTATGTACATATTATTTCCCCAATGAAAGGTAAGTTTACTTATGTGATTTTAGATTGAGTTTTAACTTATTTTTTCCCACCAGAGGCCTTCTGATTTAATCTCACAAAGACCACTGCATTCTGATTCATATAATTTGCATATTTTGGGGGGGGATGATCATTTTTTCTGTACCTAGTCAATTATTATTTCATTTGATATTGTATTACCTAATGATCATTCAATTAGGACTAATGGTTATCATTAGTCATTGATTAGCAAGTGATATTATAATGATTATTAAAGAGACAAATCAACAGTTGAAACAATAACAAAGTGTTTTTCCCACCCGTTTTGTTAAAAAGCTGAGGGATGGGGCTGGACATTTTTTACCACTCAAATTCATACAGAACTATGGATGCAAGGACTGACAATCTATGATATCAACATTATAGTTTTAACCATTTTTTTTAGGTTGTATAGTGTTTGTTTACATTTACTTTGTTTAAAAACATTAGGAGTAAAACATGCTTATATTTTGGGTTCTGACAGGGTACGACAGTTGAACTAAGCTCATGAGGCATTTATAAAAGTTATATTCTTCAATAATCAATGGGTACATATCCTTAATTTAGAAATCCCAAAATGGATGTAGGAATGGCAGGTTTCCCCTTTTATATCATCGTCATCATCAATTCTGCTTTATAATAAACATTGATTGTCCATAATGTTTGTCCATGTATTATTATTGACCTCCCCATACACTTCATCTTGACATTCCATTTTCCATATTTTCTGCTTTTTAACATATCATTTTGCCCATTAATTAGCAAAACCCGCGTGAAGATGGGAGATTGGAACTTCCTGGGTGGGATCTTGGAGGAAGTGCATATCCACTCCACCATGGTGGGAAAGATCTGGCTGACCATCCTGTTCATCTTCCGGATGCTGGTGCTTGGCGTCGCTGCAGAGGACGTGTGGAACGACGAGCAGACCGACTTCATCTGCAACACTGAACAGCCAGGGTGCCGCAACGTGTGCTACGACCGAGCCTTCCCCATCTCTCTCATCCGCTACTGGGTGCTGCAGGTCATCTTCGTCTCCTCACCCTCTCTGGTTTACATGGGCCACGCCATCTACCAGCTGCGAGCTCTGGAGAAGACGCGCCACACTAACAGGGCAGCATTGCGTCGGGAGCTGGAAGCAGTGGCCGTGGAACTGATCGAGGTGCGGAGACGTATTGAGAGGGAGATGAGACAGCTGGATCTGGGGAAGCTCAACAAGGCCCCGCTGAGAGGGTCCCTGCTACAGACCTATGTGGCCCACATCGTCACCCGCTCTGTGGTGGAGGTGGGCTTCATGATGGGCCAGTACCTCCTCTATGGCCATCACCTGGACACTTTGTTTAAGTGCGAGAGGGAGCCGTGCCCAAATGTGGTGGACTGCTTTGTCTCCAGGCCCACGGAGAAGACTGTCTTCATGATGTTCATGCAGGGCATCGCTGCCGTCTCCCTCTTCCTCAGCCTGTTGGAGATCACGCACCTGAGCTACAGGAAGCTTAAGAAGGGCATCCTGGCCTACCACCCACACCTGAAGGATGACTACTACCGTAGCAAATCCAAAAGAAACTCTGACGTCAAACAAGTTAACATGGGGGGAACCTCTGGGGGCTGCAAGCCTGTTATCCCCAGCGGACCCAGTGGGTACACACTCCTGATAGAGAAACAGGGCAACGGACCAACGCATTCCCTCCTCAATGCCTCCTCTGCCTTTGTTCCTATTCAGGTGGACCCTGGTGTCAAGCCATGTACAGACAGTCACAATACAGCCAGTAAGGAGGCAGTGCCACGTCCTGAGCACAACAGCAACTCAAAGAACATCAACCGTGAGACGACACGCTCTGCCCTTGTGGACAAGAAGGATGAGCCAGAGGATCTTGTCGTGCATCCTCTTCCCCATGTAGATCCTCTCACCCACCACATGGACTTCACAGGATCACGGGGCTCTGAGTACCCCACCCTACCCGTGCTACCCTTGATGGATGCCTCCTCATGCCCGACCCTTTCGGTCATTGCAAGAAAACCACGGAGGGTCAGTGCCCCCTGGAACTGTTCCACTGTGGTGGAGGGGAATGGCTCAGACAGTGGGGACTCCTTCCCTGGGACTATAAGCATGAAGCCACGCTGTAGCTTTGCTGCCAGTCGAGTCAGGGCCTTCTCTAAGCCGGACATCAAGAGACTGAGCAGGCCCCAGAGCCAAGACTCAATAGGAGAACTGAGCTCAGTGTCTCGGCACAGCTGCGATGGCAACAGCCCTCCCGTCTGCTCTCCCAACCGCCGAATGTCACTGGCAAGTAACGGCAGCAGCAGGCGAGCTCCAGGCGACCTGCAGATCTGAGGTTTATTACCTTATCTCATCATGTCACAAGAAACTGTTACGATGTTGGGGCTCCCGTGTGGCGCAGCGGTCATTACAGACCCTGGTTCAATTCCACGCTGTATCACAACAAGCCGTGATTGGGAGTCCCATAGGGTGGCGCACAATTGGCCCAGCGTTGTCCGGGTTAGAGGAAGGTTTGGCCGGGGTAGGCCGTCATTGTAAATAAGAATTTTTTCTTAACTGACTTGCCTAGTTAATTAAAGGTTAAATAAAAAATAGGCTATGTTTCAGGATACACTGTTACGGTGTTAGCTAAGTGTGCCCTGAAGTGTAGCCTAAGAAATTATATTATTCCATAGATTTGCAGTTCTTGAGACAGTGATGTTTTTCTGTCAGTGAAGTTGAGTACACAGTATTAACGTTAAGATAAACTGCTCTGGGCCCAGGCCACAATGCATTTAGTCACTCTGTTTTATGCACCAAGTTTGCACCTGTTATTTTCAGAAGACAAAAAGCAAAGCAGAATTTTGCAATGGAAAACACTTAGTAAATCTAGATAAAAAGACAACAGACATTGTTGACAGGTCTGTTTTAGTTTGAAGGACTTTCATTGCATTGCGTGCATATAAATGCAAGGCTTACTGCAATGAACCAAGAGCAATGGAAAGCAGAATCAGAAAATCTATATCCTTTAGGCTGTAATTCGCAATTACGTAACACAAAACTCAATCAATGATATTCATTGGAAAGAATGTGTTAACAAGGAAAAAGTTTCAAAGCATGATTTCCTCAATATTGTATTTAAGGTATTGTGCTTTTAAAAAGCACAATAACCAAGTGAATTTGACTTTACAAGTTAAATTGGTGGCTGGAGTTCACTAGCTACCAATCTAATCAGAGGACATTTTCCCAGGGACATAACAACAATCTATTTTAGTATCAGTCCAATTGACAGTTTCTTTGCTGATATAGGCTACTGGCCAACTTTATTTAAACGATCCAACTAATAACAAAGAAACAGATTATTTCAGTTCAACTATAATTGAACTACTACAACAATGTAGCCTTTGGATAAACCAGTTACATAATATTTTCAACTTGTTCTGTTTTCTTTCAGGTCGGGATACTGCAGATGTCCTCCATCCTGAAAAAGCATTGATATTATTGTGGCACAAAGCCATTTGACAAAGTAAATTATACATTTTGATTGGGAGGAAATGGGACTGATTTTGTACAGGTCTATTGCTTATATGAAATTGTACTTTATTTTTACTAAACACTACATCATACATTGATTTGTATATTCACAATTGTACAATCATTTTACTTGATAAAATAAAGTACTGATATTCTTGAATTACTAATGAGATGATATTTTAATATAATTAGTTTATCAAGATATAAAAATATAAATCCAAACAGCAACAGGCAAGAACATTGGCTTTGAATGCTAACCCCATACTGGACCAGAAGTTGTAGTAGGCCTGTTGTCACGGTGACCCTGTGTGTGTGGCATTTAAATGAATAGGCAAGGATCAGTTGGGAATTCCATCTAGAGATACATCAACAATAACTTTGCATTAGGAATATTTGCTGAAAATAGTATTTATTGACTTGAAATTGGAGAGAAATAGTTGACACTTTAGATTGAACAAGTGCCTGTACACAGAAAATACTACTTAACAAAAATACATTGCTTTTGCAATTAACAGTTCTTCCATCCTTGGGTATAGTGTCATAATACTACTAAGAAATAATAGCTTCAGAAGTGCCTTTTTTCTCTCAAAACAGTGGACAAAAAGAACAAGTCAACGAACTCCGCTATTCTGCTGCTCCATCCTCGGGTGCTGGTTCATACTGCAGAAGCTGTAAAACAAAGTAGAGAAAAGTCTGGTATTTGCAACGTACCGGGATTAGATATTTTTGGGGTATTTTGGGGGTGGTTTCCCCGGATACAGATTAAGTCTAGTTCTGGGCTAAAAAAAAACAAGATCAATGGAGAATCTAAACTTAATCTGGGTCCGGGAAACAAACCCTTGAATTTAGGAAAAATGTTCAATTCTCTCTGACCCTGTTTCTGAGGTCTTTGTTTTCCTCCATGAGAAGATCCCACTTCTGCTGTAGCTCAGTTAGCTCCAGACGAAGGGCCTCCGCGTCTCCTGGCTCAGCACCAGCCACACCAAGGTGATGCTTTAGAAAGCTGGGGTTTAGGTGAAGGCTAGTCTAAACTCTTGTTGTTGTTGATAGCTACAGTGAACAAGAAGTGATTGAGATGGGGAGATAGAGGAGAGCTGCTGGTGCATAGAATAGAAAGTGGCGTAATCAGAGTTTGAACCCATATCACCAGAGGCAATATTTGGTCGGGGGGGGGGGGGGGGGGCAGCCACTGCACACCCTAAACTCTCTTTAAAAAGGCCCAGTGCAGTCAAAAATGTGATTTTCCTGTGTTTTATATATTTCCACACTATGAGGTTGGCATAATGCTGTGAAATTGTGAGAATTATGATAATGCCCTTTTCGTGTAAGAGCTGTTTTGAAAAGGCCACCTGAAATTTCAGCCTGTTTTGGTGGGATGTAGTTTTGGCCTGCCTGGTGATATCACCAGGCGGTAAATTAGTTAATAGAACAATAAGAAAAAGAGCCTTTTAAAAGACGTCACATGAACAACGACAATTTTAGACGAGGCTGCTGTAATGTACACAAAGTCTACACTTGGTCGTTTTGCACCAGGGGGGGCAGTAGTCATCAGATTTCAGGCAAGGTATTCTCTCTGCCCAACGCTGAGTGACTAGCTGAATCAGCAAGCAACATCTGCACCAACGGGATCAGTTGAGACTGTGCTCATGGTTGTTGTCATCATATTGGAATATTAATCAAACCAAGACAAAAGGATACTCCAAAGCATTATTAGGTTTATCTGGCTCCTCGTACAGGGCGACCAACACTGCAAACAGCAATACAATTGTTATGGATATTGGTGGTGATATGTGAGTCAAAGTTTTGTTATAGATCAGGGGTGTCAAACAGGTTTTTTTATAGATCAGGGGTGTCAAACAGGTTTTGCCCCGGGGGTCGCATTCGTTCTTCAACAAGGTCCCATAGAGCCTCACTGAATATGTGTTATATATCCTCACCGTGAAAATGTGCAAAAAACTAGTAATCATCGCTGTTGGTATTTGATGCTCCCTGACGGTCTAGTTTTCATTTCGGTGATTATAGCAAACTGGACAAAGTCAAGAAACTGTACTGTATTCGATTTGTTTTTGTCATGGGCGGCAGGTAGCCTAGCGGTTAAAGGGAAAACATTTTTAATGTTTACTTCATTGTCTTTTTTTACTACAAAACATAGAAATACGCCATTTTCACTTATGTTAATGTTGAGGTGGTGCTGGAGATTATGAATGACAAAGATATGTTTTTCAATTACATCAACCAATTTGCCTACTAATAATTGGACAAAATCACCTCATACACACCGATGATGTCATTGTAAACACTTATATACCATTTTCACATATGTTGATGTTGGGGTGGTGCTGAAGTACCTATGACGTTGAACATTTTTGAAGTTTCCCTTTAAGAGCATTCGGCCAGTAACCAAATGGTCACTGGTTCGAATCCCTGAGCCGACTAGGTAACAAATCTGTTGATGTGTCCTTGAGCAAGGCACTTAACCCTAATTGCGCCGGTAAGTCGATCTGGATAAGAGCATCTGCTAAATGACTAAAATGTCAATCTAAAATGTTAAAGTGTATTGAGTTTTTTTGTAACTCAAATCACCTTATTGGACACCCTCGCCTATGTTTGACACCCCTGCTATAGACTATGCAAGTGGTTAGGATTTGGAATCAAAATGATGAACATGAGGCACAAAATCAAAGTATACCTCATGAGAAACTTTAGACATATTAAAGAAACTTTGCCAGTAATGTTCTTCAATTTCTGAAAGAGGCCTACCATTGGTGAGACTGTCAAGAACTCCAGCTTTTTCTAGATACCTTCGAAATTGTTCTCTCTTGGATTCTGAAGCCTGTGAAATCAACAATGATGAGAAGATTCAAAAGACTAACAAAACATTTGTGCATAGGCTATTTAAATCTGTAGCTATATAACTCTACTTCAGTTTCTTTTGAAAGTTTCCAGGCAGGTAAGCAGAATACAAAAAAAAATATGCCTGGTTGACCATAAACTTTGAAAACGAATTGTTTAACTAGCACAACCACACAGCTGATTCCAATGAATGAGGGCTACGCTAGATACAAAGTAATCAATGAATGCAGTTAGTTAGCTAACTTAGTTACAATGTAACAAGTGAAAACATAGGACATGAAAGAAATATCTTCAAACCACTCGTGTTTGAAGTTCATTGAAGAAAAGTTTCGTATACTTACTCTGTAATGGGCCATTATTGCGAACAGATATGTAGCGTTATGATGATTAACGTTCGTAAACTAGCTAGCTATAAACGCAACAGCCGACAAGACCTAGAGCCTGACTGCAACAAAGCAATTTCTCCCACAGTGGTACGGTTGCTATAACGACAAAACGACAACAAAATAATTAGCTAAACTGTGAATTATGGGATAAAATGTCAATGATTGATGATGTTCTAATATGATGATAATGATGATGGACTTTTCTATACTCTGTCGGTTACTTCACTATTTGTTATTCAATAAATGAAACTGAAACTGAGCTACTTGTGTAAAGGCATTAGGCAAAAACCCTAGCTATATATTTGGCGCCATCTCATGGCCATGTAGTGAAACAGCGTTTGGCTGGAGTACCAATGACATTGAGGGAGCGGGGAAAATACAGTTTATGGCGGAAATGAGACGAAACAGACAAATTGACGGTTGTCACTAGTTACCACAGCCATAAAGTAAAGAAAATGGCTATGTCGAAAAAGTTTATGAAAACAAAAATGTGCTTTTAGGTCTTAATTAATGTTAGGCATAATGTTAGCAGTGTGATTAGGGTTACGGTTAGGGCTAAACAGCGCACTTGCGCTTGATATGCGTTTTTAGACTATGAATGAGAAAGTGAATTTGTAATTTCCAAACATTTAGCTCAGTTGTATGCTGCTTTGCGATCTATTAACATCAAGGGTTGCATTAAATAAGCGCAATATTTTTGTATGATGCATTTGGCGATGTTCAATTCATTCGCACATAACGTATTAACAAAAGCATTCACAGCGAAATTTGATACATGTAGGCCCTTCATATATAAACTATGCGCAGCACTTTTAAATGTATCGAATCAGTTCTTGTTTTTTTGCTCAAACTGCGAGCAACACTTGTCAAACTCTTCTCTCAATATTTCTCTCAAAACACAGGGATGTCGATTCGCACAGGACTAGTATTATCAGAGAATTTTGGAGCTAGCCTAGAAAAACATTAGGTTATTCTGTCTGGAATTGTTACTCTCCTGCCGTGTAACAATTATTGACATGGCAGATTCGGACGGGACTAAAATGACAGATTTGGTGTTTGGTACTCGTGTACATAACTCGAGCTCGCCCAGTAAAGCTAATCCCGCCCGAATAGGCCTTTATATCCTGTTGCCCAGTCACTTACCCCTATACACATCTACCTCCACTATTCCAATATCCCTGCACGTTGTAAATATGGTATTGTTACTGACCCTGTGTATTTAGTATGCTTACTGTTTTTTCCTAGTATTACAGTGTTGTTAATTATTGCATTGCTGGGTTTTGAGTTTACAAGAAATGCATTCCACTGTACTTGCTCATGTGACATTAAAACTTGAAAATAGGCGGGGTTTAACCATAATTATGATTTTGTGATAACTAGTGACGACCCTAGTTGACAAGCTAACACTTGGGAGTGCTTGGAAGCAGAATTAGTGTAAATTAATGTTTACTTTGACACTACAATGCTGGTATTTATTTCGTGGTGAATACACCATATAACAACACTATAATATATTTTCAAGTCACTTGGTTGTCAACTAAACCAGTGCTAGCTAAACACGATTGAATTTGATCAGTGGATTTAACAGCTGCTAGCGTTAATTAGCTGGCAGATTTGAGGCAAATGTCGATTCAGTACGAAGATTCTGCGTTGGCAGGGAGCTATGGTTTGTACAATCTTTCCCAAATGATTTTGGCTACGGAATGGAGGAACCAGATATCGAGAACACGTCAGGTGACAGTAAACCAAGGACTACAGTGAAGGAAGTTGTCAAAGAAGGGAGTTTGTGTTTGTACAGGACTTACCGCCCCCACCTACCGTCAACCAATCATGTCAATGCGGAGCTATACCGTACGGTGCCCTCCACAAAATTTTAAGAGGGCACGGCGATGCTGTACAGACAGAGCTTGATTTGGCCACTGCGTGTCTCTGGCAGATACGCAATTGCGTCACACCCGCTACACAAAGCCTCCGACCACATTTTCGGATCAAGCATAAATTCGCTTCATTGTGCTCCACTATCCAGGTTGTATTCCACAAGATGTCGCCACACACTGTTCTTGGAGAACACCAACAACATCTACAATGTTGACATCTCCAGCAGCTCTTTCGTCAATTTCCAAATCTGGGATTTGCCTGGTCAGGTGGACTTTGTCTATGAGATGATCTTGTCATTGATGCTCAAGTGAGACTATTAGTACAGTTAGATGTTGCACTACCCATGGCAAACATTGAGAAGGCTGTACAGCCTAGTTTCAGATGTTTATGTATTCAAAAATAGGTGACTCTCCTCTGCTTAGAGGCGTTTGTCTTTATTACTTTTTTGACCAGACCAGGGCCTGGTCAAAAAAGTAATGCACTATATAGGGCAGGGGTGGACAACTCCAGTCCTCGAGGGCCTGATTGGTGTCACACTGTTTCTCCATCCCTAGCAAACACAGCTGATTAATCAAATTGCATTCTAAACTGAAGATCGAAACAGGAAGTTTCAGTACAATTTTACAAATGCCAACAGATACATTTTTTTACAGTCAACATGGTGAGATCTTTTTGTGTCGGTAAGATTAATTATGCCAATGGAAACACCTTTTATGCGCAAATATTGATATAATAATCATAATATCGAAGTAAATCTACCCCCACAGCCTACCCGTACTGTATCTTGGCTAGAGAACACGTGCCAAGACCAAAACAGGCACATTTGCTTTTTAACACAACAGTTTTTGTGACAAAACTATTAATAGAGTTGAAAATGCAATGGAAACACATTTAACTTTAGATTTTTATTCCGTACGTGAAAACTTAAGTGAAAAAGTACATTTTGTGTGCACTATGTCATCACTCACAGATTTTTATCAACAGCAAGTCAATTTGGTGGGGACACACCACTGGTGGGAAAATTTGCATATTTTCTTAATGCATATTTTAGAATATTCACATATCTGTCACCAATCGGATGGAAACCTAGCTAGTGTTACTCTACCCGTGACTTTGTCTCAACGTTGGTGACCTTACTCTATGTACAGTTGAAGTCGGAAGTTTACATACACCTTAGCCAAATACATTTAAACTCAGTTTTTCACAATTACTGACATTTAATCTTAGTAAAAATTCCCTGTCTTAGCTCAGTTAGGATCACCACTTTATTTTAAGAATGTGAATGTCAGAATAATAGTAGAGAGAAGGATTTATTTAAGCTTTTATTTATTTCATCACATTCCCAGCGGGTCAGAAGTTTACATACACTCAATTAGTATTTGGTAGCATTGCCTTTAAATTATTTAACTTGGGTCAAATGTTTCGGATAGCCTTCCACAAGCTTCCCACAATAAGTTGGGTGAATTTTGGCCCATTCCTCCTGACAGAGCTGGTGTAACTGAGTCAGGTTTGTAGGCCTCCTTGCTCGGACACGCTTTTTCAGTTCTGCCCACACAGTTTCTATAGGTTTGAGGTCAGGGCTTTGTGATGGCCACTCCAATACCTTGACTTTGTTGTCCTTAAGCCATTTTGCTACAACTTTGGAAGTATGCTTGGGGTCATTGTCCATTTGGAAGACCCATTTGCAACCAAGCTTTAAGCTTTAACTTCAATATATCCACATAATTTTTCTTCCTCATGATGCCATCTAATTTATGAAGTGCACCAGTCCCTCCTGCAGCAAAGCACCCCCTCAACATGATTCTGCCAACCCCTGTGCTTCACGGTTGGCATTGTGTTCTTCGGCTTGCAAGCCTCCACCTTTTTCCTCCAAACATAATGATGGTCATTATGGCCAAACAGTTCTATTTTTGTTTCATCAGACCAAAGGACATTTCTCCAAAAAGTACGATCTTTGTCCCCATGTGCAGTTGCAAACCTTACTCTGTCTTTTTTATTGCGGTTTTGGAGCAGTGGCTTCTTACTTTCTGAGCAGCCTATCAGGTTATGTCGATAAAGGACTCGTTTTACTGTGGATATAGATACTTTTGTACCTGTTTCCTCCAGCATCTTCACAAGGTCTTTTGCTGTTGTTATGGGATTGATTTGCACTTTTCGCACCAAACTAGGTTCATCTTTAGGGACAGAAATTGTGTCCTTCCTGAGTGGTATGACGGCTGCGTGGTCCCATGGTGTTTATACTTGCGTACTATTGTTTGTACAGATGAGCGTGGTACCTTCAGGTGTTTGGAAATTGCTCCCAAGGATGAACCAGACTTGTGAAGGTCTACAATTTTTTTTCTGAGGTCTTGGGTGATTTCTTTTGATTTTCCCATGATGTCAAGCAAAGAGGCACTGAATTTGAAGGTAGGCCTTGAAATACATCCACAGGTACACCTCCAATTAATTCAAATGATGTCAATTAGCCTATCAGAAGCTTCTAAAGCCATGACATTATTTTCTGGAATTTTACAAGCTGTTTAAAGGCACAGTCAACTTAGTGTATGTAAACTTCTGACCCACTGGAATTGTGATACAGTGAAATAATCTGTCTGTAAACAATTGTTTTGAAGAATGACTTGTGTCATACACAAAGTAGATGTCCTAACCGACTTGCCAAAACTATAGTTTCTTAAAAAAAATGTGTGGAGTGGTTGAAAAACGAGTTTTAATGACTCCAACCTAAGTGTATGTAAACTTCCGACTTCAACTGTATGTTTCTATGTATGGGACTCCCGAGTGGTGCAGCGGTCTAAGGCACTGCATCTCAGTGCTTGAGGCGTCACTACAGACACTCTGGTTCGAATTCAGGCTGTATTACAACCGGCCGTGATTGGAAGTCCAATAGGGCGGCGCACAATTGGCCCAGCATCGTCCGCGGTTGGCCGGTGTAGGCCGTCATTGTAAATAAGAATTTGTTCTTAACTGACTTGTCTAGTTAAATGTTAGATTTAAAAAAGGTTACATTTAAAATGTTCAAAATTAATGAGCCATGTGTTGTTGTTCTTCAGGTAGATCTTCTGATGTTGGGAATGATTAGCTCAGGTGGTTTGTTTCAACCATAGAGAATGTTTCATTATTCCATTGCATAATGTGACCCCTCCCCCCCATTTGTTTTTTAAATAATTGAAACATTATAGAACCCCCCTGAGGCATATCCACAAGCCTTTTAACAGTACAGGGTAAACTATCAAGATAAATAGGTTGAAATATGTATGTGACACAAAGCCTCGTTAATACTCCACATGTGCTCATAAATTTTTTCATGCCTAATGAGTAGTGGCAGGATGGAGCCACAACGTATTGAACGTAAATCTCTAATCAACCCCAGACCTGCAGTTTGGAGTGGTGGAAAATGGGAGGTACATTTTTTGGGGGGAGGGGGGATGATATCTTGCTTGCTAGAGTTTTTCAGGGACCAGCAGTTTCTTGTGACTGCAGAGAATGTAATCTGGTGAGTAAGTCGGGTAAGGAACCATAATCGAGTCTGAATGAATGACAACACAAAGTAACACAACACTTCAGTTTTTACCCAATCAGCTTCTTATCAATCAATATTAGTGCGACATACAGCCTGGTCCCAGATCTGCTTGTGCTCTTGGCAACTCCATTGGTCATGGTCAAGCAAAACATGGCATGTCAATTGGGAGTTGACACGATAGTACAGACTGGCACTCATTCACTCAGGCTAACATAAAACAGGGACGAAGAACAAACAGGTTGATGAGTAATCTGTGATCCAGAAGTAGCCTATACAGGAGCCTGTGGAGTTCTGTTCGTGTTTGACTTTTTCACATTCAAGTCAAAAGCAGCTTCTACAGTGACAACATTGACATGTTGGCTAAAGAAACACTTTTCAAGTTAACGAAAAGCTCAGTAAAGTTTTGTTTGTCTGTGCCATTTGAATTTACTTATGGAAGCCCGTTTACCGCCACCCCCCCAAACAATCTGACTTTTGGGGTAAGACTGTTGCTCATGAGGCATTTCCAAGTTACATTCTTCAAGAATCGATGGTTATATATTCATAATTTAAAATAAAAAAAATATATTAATTAAATCTCATGTCAACCAGATGTCATCAAACAGGCACCAACTCACATCAACAAAACTGTGCATTCCATTTAACATGGAACAATATCACCACAAACTCTCTCTCTCATGCACACTCACACGTGAGATTGACTATAGGATATGCATAAGGTTATCCTTGAAAGTTGAGGAGGGCCTGATGCAAAGAGCACATTGGATTCAAATGATACAGATGCCTAAACGTATCTCATAATAATGACTTACTATCTCCTAATAATGACTTACTGTCTCATAATGATGACTTACTGTCTCATAATGTTGACATACTGTCACATAATGATGAGTTTCCTGTTACCTATGCCTCAGCAGTAGAGCGAGGAGGGACATTTATTGGGCGGGATTTTACGGCTTTGATTGATGCTGTTGCGCACCGGGAGGTAGCAGCTAGGCTACAAAATACATTTCATAGTAGTTGAAGTAGAGTAGGGTGCGCCACTTCGACGGAGGAGTGTGATCTTGACTGACCATAATTTGGAGTCAATTCAGCTGCCGGAGAAAAACTGCAAGCCACAGGTTGCTGACTGAAACCAAGGGACTTACATTTCGCAAAGTTCCCTGACACGCAAAGAGCTGGTGGTAAGTTATTTGACATTTGTGCACGTGTTAATAACGAATAATAACACACTTATAGGAGTCGATATTATCAGTATTGGATTTAAAACGTGAATTGCCTTATTTCCTCTTAATTTTACTAGACTAAATGTCAAATTTCGGGCAAAGAAAGCACCTAGATAATGCAGTGTCAGTCATGCGAATCGATTCACCGTTCATCCGTTGATATTTATCAGATAACATATTTGGTATATGTTAACTACTTTCATATATTGGGAAAGGTAACCTGTGTATTTTTATCAAGAGAACAGATATTCGCGTGGCTTTGTAGGTCAAGAAATCTGGACACACACACACACACAAAGATAGCCTATCTATCACAGCTGTCACGAGACACCTGTCTGACTGTGAGTCAGTAACTAAGGCGAAAAAAGACTCCTGAGCTGAGTCCCGACATGGAAACGGAATTTAGGTTGAAAATCTGTATCCCTAAAATCTAAAAACGTCCCTACCGTTGACCCCGCAGAGAGTGGTGTTGGTGGGATACCAAATCAGTGATATGAATGCGGGTTGAAAACGAAGCAGATGCAGTGCTCTTTAGAAGGAACATTTTATTGGGTGTTGTTTTACACAAGACACAGGCAGAACATGTGACTTATTTTTCATAGCCTCTCTCTCTCTCTCAATTCATTTCAGTGGGCTTTATTGGCATGGTAAACATATGTTTACATTGCCAAAGCAAGTAAAATGGATAAACAAAAGTGAAATAAACAGTCTCTCTCTCTCTCTCTTACATATTCTCTCTCGGACTCATGCGCTCTCTCTCTCTCTATTTAGTCCTCATGCTCTCTCAATTCAATTCGAAGAGCTTTATTGGCATGGGAAACATATTTCACTTGCCAAAGCAAGTGGAATAGATAATAAACAAAAGTGAAATAAGCAATAAAAAATTAACAGTAAACATTACACTCACAAAAGTTCAAAAAGAATAAAGACATTTCAAGTGTCACATCATGTCTATATACAATGTTGTAAGATGTGCAAATAGATAAAGTACAAAAGGGAAAATAAATAGTGTTTGTTATTCACTGGTTGCCCTTTTCTTGTGGCAACAGGTCACAAATCTCTCTACATTAAATTTTTTCTCTTTCAGCCAACAAATGGTTAAATGTCCTCTTTATCTCTCTTTAAACGTTATATCCTGTATTGACAGTGTCCTGACTAGTATAGGGGAGACCTTGTCCTGTTGCACATATTCCTAGGGCTCTAAACGGGATAGATTGTAGGACAGGGAACATCAACTAGATTCGATCCACAGGCCACCAGTTGGGGAACCCTAATTTCCTGGATCATTCAAACTAAGAGCTTGATTGACAGTGTCCTGACTAGTATAGGGGAGTCATTGTTTAATAGGAAAAATACAACAGTTTTGTTTTTCTACAGTTTTACCTTTGTGTGATTTACTTATCAGCATGACAGTTAAAACAGTTAGGACAAATTCTGTATAGGATGCCTATGTAGCCATCTCACCTAACCAATATCCTCTATATCCATATCATCGCCTTCATTCGATCCACTTTGGTCCAACTCTACATATATTGGTTTGATTATTTAAACAATTGGCTTTTTAGTGAGGAGTAACCAGCAGAAATGTGGTGGCAGCCAGAAAGAAATAACTCATTATTTGTAGGAAAAGAGGAATTTGTCATTTTTAGAACAGAAGGGTGGTGGTAGAAAATGCATTTTGTTATCTTTTTAAAAATCCTAACATTGCAGCCACATGATTCTGCCCCATTCTGACCACAGTGGCACTCCCCTGACATTCTTCTCATTGGGGAAGGTTGGTTCTGTGTACAATCATTGAAGCTGTGCCAGACGGTTGGCAGGACTTCTAGAGATGGAGTCTCTCCCAGCAACTGCCTGAGAGGGTACACTCTTAGAAATAAGGCTTCCAACAGGGTTCTTTGGCTGTCCCCATATAAACAACAGTAAAAAAGACAGTGAAAAATAATAGTAGCGAGGCTATATACAGTAGCGAGGCTATATACAGTAGCGAGGCTATAACAGTAGCGAGGCTATATACAGGCACCGGTTAGTCGGGCTGATTGAGGTAGTATGTACATGAATGTATAGTTAAAGTGACCATGCATATATGATAAACAAAGAGTAGCAGCAGCGTAAAAGGGGGGAGGGGGGGGGCACACAATGCAAATAGTCCGGGTAGCCATTTGATTACCTGTTCAGGAGTCTTATGGCTTGGGGGTAAAAACTGTTGAGAAGCCTTTTTGTCCTAGACTTGGCACTCCAGTACCGCTTGCCATGCGGTAGTAGACAGAACAGTCTATGACTGGGGTGGCTGGGGTCTTTGACAATTTTTTGGGCCTTCCTCTGACACCGCCTGGTGTAGAGGTCCTGGATGGCAGGCAGCCCCAGTGATGTACTGGGCCGTACGCACTACCCTCTGTAGTGCCTTGCTGTCTGAGGCCGAGAATTTGCCGTACCAGGCAGTGATGCAACCGGACAGGATGCTCTCGATGTTGCAGCTGTAGAACCTTTTGAGGATCTCAGGACCCATGCAAAATCTTTTTAGTTTCCTGATGGGGAATAGACTTTGTAGTGCCCTCTTCACAACTGTCTTGGTGTGTTTGGACCATTCTAGTTTGTTGGTGATGTGGACACCAAGGAACTTGAAGCTCTCAACCTGATCCACTACAGCCTCATCGATGAGAATGGGGGCGTGCTCAGTCCTCCTTTTCCTGTAGTCCACAACCATCTCCTTAGTCTTGGTTACGTTGAGGGATAGGTTGTTATTCTGGCACCACCCGGCCAGGTTTCTGACCTCCTCCCTATAGGCTCGTCGTTGTCGGTGATCAGGCCTACCACTGTGGTGTCGTCTGCAAACTTAATGATGGTGTTGGAGTCGTGCCTGGCCATGCAGTCGTGGGTGAACAGGGAGTACAGGAGGGGACTGAGCACGCACCCCTGAGGGACTCCAGTGTTGAGGATCAGGGTGGCAGATGTGTTGCTACCTACCCTCACCACCTGGATGCGGCCCGTCAGGAAGTCCAGGATCCAGTTGCAGAGGTAGGTGTTTAGTCCCAGGGTCCTTAGCTTAGTGATGAGCTTTGAGGGTACTATGGTGTTGAACGCTGAGCTGTAGTCAATGAATAGCATTCTCACGTAGGTGTTCCTTTTGTCCAGGTGGGAAAGGGCAGTGTGGAGTGCAATAGAGATTGCATCATTAGTGGATCTGTTTGGGCGGTATCACTGTGGGGATGACGTCATTGATGCACTTATTGATAAAGCCAGTGACTGATGTGGTGTACTCCTCAATGCCATCGGAAGAATCCCGGAACATGTTCCAGTCTGTGATAGCAAAACAGTCCTGTAGTTTAGCATCTGCTTCAAGCATTGATTATGCAAGAATGGGCTGCCATCAGTCAGGATGTGGCCCAGAAGTTAATTGACAGCAAAAGGGCGGATTGCAGAGGTCTTGAAAAAGAAGGGTCAACACTGCAAATATTGACTCTTAGTATCAGTGAAGTGGAGGTAGAGCCAGTGGGGCACGGCAATGTAGCCCTCCAGGCTAATTTAGCTGAATTACAGTTTTTTCCAGGTTAAAGCAGAGGGAGCACTTGTAAGAGCTAGATTCTCAATGTTCAAGGAGATGGATGCTCCCAGCTCCTTCTTTGGTTTGGAAAGACAGAGCAGTGAAGCCAAGGTTATGTATTGTCTACAGCTGTCAGATGGGCGGGTGACCTCTGTGGTGGGGGAGATGCGGAAGCGGACTGTGGAGTTTTATACTGAGTTGAATAGGGCTGTCACGCCCTGACCGTAGATTGCTTTGTATGTTTCTATTTTTGTTTGGTCAGGGTGTGATGTGGGTGGGCATTCTATGTTTGTATGTCTAGGTTTTGTATTTCTTTGTGTTTGGCCTGGTATGGTTCCCAATCAGAGGCAGCTGTCTATCGTTGTCTCTGATTGAGAACCATACTTAGGTAGCCTGTTTTCCCACTGTTAGTTGTGGGTGGTTATTTTTCTGTTTAGTGTTTGTATCACCTGTCAGAACTGTTTTGGTTATTCCTTTTGTTATTTTGTATTTAGTGTTAAGTTTCGAATAAATAATATGAACATGTATCACGCTGCACCTTGTGCCTCAACTTCTTCCTTTGAATGCCGTGACAGAACCACCCCCCAAAAAAGGACCAAGCAGCGTGGTAAGGAGGAGCAGCGCTATCTGGAGAAATGGACATGGGAGGAGATACTGGAAGGCAAGGGACCCTGGGCACAGGCTGGGGAGTATCGCCATCCGCAGGAGGAATTGGAGGCAGCTAAGGCTGAGCGGCAACACTATGAGGAGTTAGCACGGCAGCGCAACAGGCACGAGAGGCAGCCCCAATTTTTTTGGGGGGGGGGCACACAGGGAGATTGGCGGAGTCAGGCGATTGACCTGAGCCAACTCCCCGTGCTTACCGGAAGCAGCGTAGTACTGGTCAGGCACCGCGTTATGCTGTGAAGCGCACAGTGTCGCCAGTACGCGCTCATAGCCCGGAGCGCTATAGGCCAGCCCCCCGCAAGTGCCATGCGAGAGTGGGCATTCAGCCAGGGCGGATTGTGCCAGCTCAGCGGGTTTGGTCTCCGGTATGCCGTTTTGGCCCAGGGTATCCTGCGCTGGCTCTGCGTACTGTGTCTCCGGGGCGCTGGGAGGGTGCAGTTCGCCCTATGCCTGCGCTCCGCCCATGGCGGGCGAATGTGGGCATTGAGCCTAAGGGAGAGGTGCGAGTGGTATGCACCAGATCTCCAGTGCTCCCCCACAGCCTGGTTCAACCTGTGCCTGCACTCTGGAGGGTCCGGGCTAAAGTGGTCATCCAGCCTGGAGGAGTGGTGCCAAGGCTGCGCAACCTTAGAGTCAGTGCTCCCCCACAGCCCGGTCCATCCGTGCCTCCTCCACGCACCAGGCCTCCTGTAGGTTTCCCCAGCCTGGTGGGCCCTGTGGCAGCCCCACGCACCAGGCTGTCTCTCCGTCTCTCCCTCCAGGTCTCCTGTCCAGAGCTGTGAGCCGCCCGTCAGTCCGGAGCTGTCAGAGCCGCCCGTCAGTCCGGAGCTGCCAGAGCGCCCGTCAGTTCGGAGCTGCCAGAGCCGCCCTCCTGTCCGGAGCTGCCAGAAGCCGCCCTCCTGTCCGGAGCTGCCAGAACCGCCCGTCAGTCCGGAGGCGCCAGAGCCGCCCGTCAGTCCGGAGGCGCCAGAGCCGCCGTCAGTCCGGAGGCGCCAGAGCCACCCGTCAGTCCAGGGCGCCAGAGCCGCTCGTCAGTCCAGAGGCGCCACTCACTCCAGACTCGACCATCAGTCCAGTGGCGTCCTCTAGTCCGGGGTTGCGGTGAGGGTTCCCACTCCAGGGCATTATTAAAGTGGGCCGAGCCAGAAGTGGAGCGGGGTCCACGTCCCTCGCCGGAACCGCCACGCGGAGTAATGCCCACCAGACCCTACCCTATAGGTTCAGGTTTTGCGGCCGGAGTCCGACCTTTGGGGGGGGGGGGGTACTGTCACGCCTGACCGTAGATTGCTTTGTATGTTTCTATTTTTGTTTGGTCAGGGTGTGATGTGGGTGGGCATTCTATGTTTGTATGTCTAGTTTTGTATTTCTATGTTTTGGCCTGGTATGGTTCCCAATCTATCGTTGTCTCTGATTGAGAACCATACTTAGGTAGCCTTTTTTTCCCACTGTTAGTTGTGGGTGGTTATTTTCTGTTTAGTGTTTGTATCACCTGTCAGAACTGTTTCGGTTATTCCTTTTGTTATTTTGTATTTAGTGTTCAGTTTCAAATAAATAATATGAACATCGTATCACGCTGCACCTTGTCCTCACCTTCTTCCTCTGAATGCCATGACAAGGGCAGAACTGTGTGATCCTATGTGTGCTCAGGTTTTGTTTGCAGAACTACGTAGAACTACTACGTAAGCTCTCTCTGGCACAGAGGGATGAAATGGACATTCCCCTGTTGTCCCATGAACTGGCAGGGCCGTAACCCAGATGTCCCCCGGTAGTGCACCGGGGGTCGATGGACTCCCAGTGGAGTTTTTATGAAAAATTCTGGGGAATAATTGAGACTGGACTTCTTTTGCATGTTGCGTGAGTGCGTCGGGGTAGGAGAGTTGCCAATGAGCTGCCGTCCGGTGGCTCTGACTCTCCTGCCCAAGAAAGGGGACTTCTGTGAACTTATGAACTGGAGACCTGTGTCATTGCTCTGTGCGGACTACAAGATATTTG
Organism: Salvelinus sp. IW2-2015; assembly: GCF_002910315.2. Classification (NCBI taxonomy): domain Eukaryota; kingdom Metazoa; phylum Chordata; class Actinopteri; order Salmoniformes; family Salmonidae; genus Salvelinus; species Salvelinus sp. IW2-2015. The sequence goes on from NC_036870.1 coordinate 30,933,404, forward strand.
CCAAGGTCCTAGCTAACAAACTGAATTCCGTCTGGACTCTATAGTACATCTGTTGGGATGTCTGTGTGGGGCGGGTTAATACCATTAATGTCTCTGTTGTAATGTCTGTGTGAGAGGTTGGGGTGGAGTTTACTGTTGGGATGTTTATAATGGTGTACAGGTATTCAAATAAGGAAAAGGCCAAATGTGTGTTGTTGAATTTTCTGTTTGCTCAACAAGCAGGAACCAGGGTCAAAGGTGGAGAGATAACAGACCCTTTACTATTGTTTAATGGGATGGTCTCTGGGCGCCTTAGGGTGGAATTTGAATTCTATAAAATGATAAAAGTGTGGAGATATGGTGTGTCGGGGAGGCCGTCTGTATAGCTGGGGAAGATGTTTCAGGAGATATGGTGTGTCGGGGAGGCCGTCTGTAATAGCTGGGAAGATGTTTCAGGAGATATGGTGTTCGGGGAGGCCGTCTGTATAGCTGGGGAAGATGTTTCAGGAGATATGGTGTGTCGGGGAGGCCGTCTGTATAGCTGGGGAAGATGTTTCAGGAGATATGGTGTGTCGGGGAGGCCGTCTGTATAGCTGGGGAAGATGTTTCAGGAGAATATGGTGTGTCGGGAGGCCGTCTGTATAGCTGGGGAAGATGTTTCAGAGATTATGGTGTGTCGGGGAGGCCGTCTGTATAGCTGGGGAAGATGGGTTGGATACACGGTGTAGAAGTGGTGAGGTTTTGGTTATTGTGATGTGTTTTGTATCGTGGGGTAGAGGGCAAGGTGAGTATGCAGCACAGGGGATATTTGTTTAATGAAATGAGGATGTATCATTAAAGAAAAGACAAAAGTCAAAGTCCTCCCCCATCTCTCTCTCCCCGTCTCTTCTCCCCCGTCTCTCTCCCGTCTCTCCCCCGTCTCTTCTCTCTCCCCCGTCTCTCCTCTCTCCCCGTCTCTCTCTCTCCCCGTATCTTCCCCCGTCTCTCTCTCTCTTTCTCCCCGTCTCTTTTTCCTCCCCATTTCTTCTCTCTGCCGTTTCCTCTCTTCTCCCCAGTCTCTTCTTTCTCTGCTCTCTCCCCGTTTCTCTCTTCACTCTCGTTCTCTCTCCCCAGTCTCTCTCTCCCTGTCTCTCTTGTCCTGTCTTCTCTCTCCTGTCTCTCTCCTCCTCTCTCCCCAGTCCTCTCGTCTCTCTTCCCCAGTCTCTCTCTCCCAGTCTCTCCTCTCCCAGTCTCTCTCTCCCCAGTTCTCTCTCTCCCCCCAGTCTTTCTCTCCCCCCAGTCTCTTCTTGTCCCAGTCTCTCTTGTCCTCAGTCTCCTCTTGTCCCAGTCTCTCTTGTCCCAGTTCTCTTCTCCCCAGTCTCTCTCTCCTCTCCCCCAGTCTCTCTCTCCCGTCTCTCTTGTCCAGTCTCTCTTGTCCCGTCGTCTCTCTCTCCCCAGTCTCTCTCTCTCCCCAGTCTCTTTGTCCAGTCTCCTCTCTCCTCTCCCCAGTCCTCCTCCTCTCTCTCCCCAGTCTCTCTCTCTCCCCCCTGTCCCTCTCTCTCCCCAGTCTATCTCTCCCCAGTCTCTCTTTCCCCAGTCTCTCTCTCCCTGTCTCTCTCCCTTTCTCTCCTCCGCCTCTCTCTCTCCCCGTCTCTCTCTTCCCCCAGTCTCTCCTCTCTCTCGCTTCTCGTCTCTCCCCAGTCTCTCTCTCCGTCTGTCTCTCTCGTCTCCTCTCTCTCTCTCCCAGTCTCTCTCTCCTCGTCTCTCTCTCCCCAGCTCTCTCTCCTCTCATCTTCTCTCTCTCTCCTCGTCCCTCTCTCTGCCGTCTCTTCCGCTCTCCCCTGTCTCTCTTCCCCTGTCTCTCTTCTCCAGTCTCCTCTCTCTCTCCAGTCTCTCTCTCCCGTCTCTCTCCTCCCCCTGTCTCTCTCTCCCCGTCGCCCAGTCTCTCTCTCCTCCTCATTCTCCTCTCCTCCCACCGTCTCTCTCTCCGCCTAGTCTCTACTCTCCCCAGTCTCCTCTCCCCTGTCTCCCTCTCCCGGCAGCTCTCGATCTTCCTCCAGTTCTCGTCTCCCCCAGTCTCTCTCTCCCCTGTCTCTCTCTCCCCAGTCTCTCTCTCCCCTGTCTCTCTCTCCCCAGTCTCTCTCTCCCCTGTCTCTCTCTTATATTGATTTGTTCTTCACTCCATCTTATAGTTCCTCATACTCGCTCCCTCAAAGCTTGTTGGGTTGACAGACATTTGTCTTAACAATCCTAAACTGCTTACACATGGAGATGTTACAAAAACAATCTCAAATCAACCAGCCATGAAACAGAGGCAACAGGCCATAGGGGTGCCTGGGGCTCTGGGAAAATAAACACAGTTGAGAACATTAACACCCGGGGCCTGGGGTTGGATGGATGGATGCTCCACTGGCTACCAGCAGCTATCTGTTGGGAAAATGTGTTTACATTTTACAAGCATATTTGTTTTGGATAATGACTGACTGCTGATTGTGCAAATCAAGACAACTTTTGTTTATTTCTTCTTTGGTCAAATTTCCACAGAAAAAGAATCTAAATGAAACAGCCTGTTGCCACAAGTAACTTTGCTTGAGAAGAGGATTCTAGAGATGTATCTCGCCTCTTCATTCCATGGCGATCTATGACTACATGAAGAATAGTAAAGATTTATACAGTAAAGATTTATACAGTAAAGATGTATAAGGTATAGATTTATACAGTATAGATGTATAGATGTATACAGTATTGATTTATACAGTATATATGTATATAGTATAGATGTATACAGTATTGATGTATACAGTATATATGTATATAGTATAGATTTATACAGTATATATGTATATAGTATACATGTATACAGTATTGATTTATACAGTATATATGTATATAGTATAGATTTATACAGTATAGATGTATACTGTATTGATTTATACAGTATATATGTATACAGTATTGATTTATACATGCTATATTGCTAATTTCAAAAGATTTTTCTTTAGATTTTCTTTTAACTTTATGCTCTTTTTGTTAGCTTGACTAGACCAACTTCAGCACCAAATCATGCTCAGGCTTTCAGAGCAAAGAAGGCACAGCGATATCTTTATTTGTTATCTGGTTTGGCCCTTTGTTTTGGTATGCACCAGAGGTGGTGTAGGAGGGACGTGGTTCTAAGAATTCTTTCAGTTGCAGCTTGCATTGTTCTCTGCAGGGTATAAACGGTCAGCTGGAAGCCCAAGCTAACACAGCCAAGCACGTAGCCTCTCATTAATTTAGCTTTTAATGTTCCTCAATGGGCAGGTGAAAGATTACAGGCTCAGGGTTTCTGTTTAATGTCAGCAAGGGATATTTTGATTACTACCCTACGAGCAGGTGGAGACATTAATCGGTCCGTGCTTGTAAGTAAATTCAGATAAGATTGAAGATTAGGTAAGTCTTCACTTGTCTTCATTTGCTACGCCATCATCATCATCATCATCATCGCCCAGTGTGTGTTTCCCAGTGCAATGCAGTCTTTTTTCAACACATTGCTTGCAGTGACCTCAGAAGGACGTTGGTCAAGGAATGTTGGGCTTGGTTGACGTTCAAGAACTCAGTGTCTCAAAACATCCCGTTTGGGAATGTTGAAACAGACAGAAATTGCATATCGATTTGATGAGAGCTTTCCCCTCAAAGACAACAAATGCGAATGCCAGGAGTGTTCATTTTGGTTTGTGTGCGTGCAGGCAGCTAACAGCGCTTTGTGATCCGTCAGGACATCAGCCACTTCACATTGGGGGTGCCAGTACTGGGATTAAAGAGAGGGGAGCAGTCATCTCTTTATACTGGGATAAAAGAGAGAGGGAGCAGTCATCTCTTTATACTGGGATAAAAGAGAGAGGGAGCAGTCATCTTTGTACTGGGATAAAAGAGAGAGGAGCAGTCATCTTTGTACTGGGATAAAAGAGAGAGGAGCAGTCATCTCTTTATACTGGGATAAAAGAGAGAGGGAGCAGTCATCTTTTACTGGGGATAAAAGAAGAGGAGCAAGTCATTTCCTTTATACTGGGATAAGAGAGAGGGAGCAGTCATCTCTTTATACTGGGATAAAAGAGAGAGGGAGCAGCTACTCTTTATACTGGATAAAGAGAGAGGAGCAGTCATCTCTTTTACTGGGATAAAAGAGAGGGGAGCAGTCATCTCTTTATACTGGGATAAAGAAGAGAGGGAGCAGTCATCTCTTTTATACTGGGAATAAAAGAGAGGGAGGGAGCAGTCTCTTTATACTGGGATAAAAGAGGAGAGGGGAGCAGTCATCTCTTTTATACTGGGATAAAAGAGAAGGGGAGCCAGTCTCTCTTTATACTG